>NW_025349369.1:0-5774 GCF_016433145.1 Gracilinanus agilis
TATATATATATATATATATAACATAGGTTTGTATCATGCTGTATCATGGTGAGTTGCATGTGAGTGGCAAAAGGACAAGGGGGAATGTTGCTAAATCAAGGAAACAAGTTTACACAGAAATAGAACCATTTTTTCCTGAATTATTATAAACCTCAATACATGTATCCAATCAAATGTATTTCTCACTAGTGAGAGAATATAGTTTTGCACTTAGACTTTCAGAAAATTGACTTTGGATATACATTAGAGTATTTCTCAAGTAGTAATCCTATTGTACGTCTGAGATCCTGATGTATATAATGTTATGCAGAATATTGTCTAAATGCAAACAGAGCTCTATGTATGTATATAAAATGGAAAGTAATTTTAAACTCTTCTGCCTTTCTCTCCCTGGTGTGAGCATGAATTCCTGCTCATTATACCACTTTGCATTTTGAGAAACTATCTGAAAACATGTTTTCCTTCCTCTCCACCCCCCCCCACTTATTATTTTCCCTGCCCTATTACCTCTTACTTAAGACTCAGTATCTTTGTTTCCTCTGATAAACACTGAAGGTTTTGCATATTCACTAATTCTATATTTTTGAGGGATAGAAACTTTCTGGCAAGGTATAGACTGTACAAAGTGATAACTCTTAATCTCTTTTTCACATTTCAAATGAAAATGCTTCAACTTTTAATTTTTGCCACTATATGGCACTGTATCTATATCTGAGATCTGAGCCTTTGTATGCAAGTGAAATGCCATTCCCCTTTAACATTCAATATTCAAGGATATATTTTAGAATATAGTGACAAGAATTCCTCAGTAATTAGCCCAATTCCTGGGACAATATAAAAGTTATTAATATCATATTGTAATATTATATGCAGTTTCAAGAATGTGAACATCTGTATTGTATCTAAAATATGTTGATTATATATTTCCCCTCTATGAGAAGTAGCTAGGTGATGCAGTGGATAGAGAAGTGAACCTGATGTCAAGAAAACATTAGTTCAAATCCAGGTTCAAGAAAGTTATTAGGTATCTGGCCTTGGGTAAGTTAATTAAGTCTGTTTGCCTCAGTTTATTTATCTCTAAAATGGGGATACTAATAATATCTACCTCTCTGGGTTGTTGTGAGAATCTGATGAGATAATGTTTATATAGTACTTAGCCCAATTCCTGGAACAGAGTGTTATATAAAAGTTGTTAATATTATATTGTGAATACATCTGTGTATGTGACCAGTTTGTTTGAGGGAAATGGGTGACACATGTCTGTTGTATAAATTCAAATCCAATATTCTTTATAGTCAATTTTCATAAACTGTTTCAATGGGAATGTGAGAAGTGTTGGGAGGAAGATTAATTTAGTAATAGTGTTGGACCTAGCAGGAAGGGCTAGAGAATTTCAAGATGGAATGAAGGAGCAGGAAGTGGGGATTGGACTCTGAGAGAGAGACTCCATTGGTGGTTGGGGACATAACTGTTGCTAACCCTGGGAGATCTCAGAGTTAGAGGAAAACTGCATCCAGATTCCCTGGGATCCTGAGAGGTGGAGGCTTTCAGCAGTGGACAACAGACCTGCAGAGCTGCACCAAGTGGGGAAGTGGTTTGGGATCTGGTGGACAGCATTGCAAACTCACTCTCCCTACCTGGGTACCTTGGATCACCTGGTGGCGTTGGCTCTTGGCATCCTGTGACCATCCTTGGATTTACTGTGAGACCCCAATTGAAAGCCACCCTCAGGCCCTTTAGCTGAGCTGACCAAACCTGGCTGGAATCAGGTTTGGAGGAGCTTTCCCTGTGACTTCAGTACTGCTTCCTTTGGGCCCTGCCTGGCTTAGGTCAATAGAATAGTGTAGTCAAGCCCTTCCTTTGCCCTTGTGGTTTGCCCTTAGGTTTCAAGTGTAGAATCCCTTATTCCCATCCTTTATTTAGTTCCCCTCAATTAAACTGTTATAAACTTTTACCTTTTTCCTGCTGGTTCCATAGACCCTGGCCTAGGTGGGCTGAGTGACTGTTGGGCATAACTGCCATTCCTGTGACAGTTAACAGCTTGGCAGTGGACCCTGGTCTCCCTATCCTGGTTGGTCCTGTCTCTCCTTCAACCCAGTGTGAACCCACAAACCATTTAGTTACATTTTAATAATAATAGTTAACATCCCTGGTGCCCCACCATTACAGAAGCTTAGTGTGTTTCTAAAGAAATTAAGGAAAATCTATCTATTTCCCAATCAACACAGACAGTAATATTGGCAAGATATCTATTATAATAAATTAGAAAAACAACATCAACTTGCTTGGGGAAAGATATATAAAGTTCCTCAATATTTTAGTGGTAACTGAGTAGCATAAGTAACTCTCATGGACTTGAGATTTGGTGAGTATAGGAACTGCCCTCACTGATCTAGATCACTACTTAATTATAACTTATAGTCTTAGATAAGAATCTGAGGGTCAAGAGATAAAAATGATTTGGTCATGGTCACAAAGCTAATGAGTGTCAAATGTGGAATTTGAACCTCAAAATTCCTAGCTTCAAATCTTGCACAATCCTTACTTGGTAAAACTGTCTCATAATTAGCCTATATTCAGTAAAGAGCTTTTGATAAATTTACTTTATGATATCTCTTTATAAAATATATTCCCTTTCAGCATTTATGCTTTTGATAATTATAGGAATGATATGATACTTTACAACTTTCTTTTTCAATGTTATTTTCTCAACCACATGTACATACTAATTTCAGCTTTCATTTTTATCATTTTGAGTTCCAAATCCTTTGCCTCTTTCCCTCCACTCCCTCCCCTTGAGAAATTAAGCACTTTGATATAGATTATATATGAAATCATGCAAAGCATATTTCTATATTAACAAAAAAGAAAAATAAAGTTTAAAAATATGCTTCAATCTGCATTCAGAATACATCGGTTTTTCTCTGGAGGTAGATTGCTTTTTTATTATAAATCCTTCAGAATTGTCTAGGGTCATTGCATTGCTGAGACTGGTGAAGTCATTTACCATTTATCATAGAGCCACATTTTTGTTACTTTGTACAATGATTTCATGGTTCTTCTCACTTCACTTTGCATCATTTCTTATAAGTTTTCCAAGGTTTTTCTGAAACCATATTAATCATCATTTCTTATAGTATAACAGTATTTCATAATAATCATATGCTGTGACTTCTTTAACAATTCCTCAATTGATGGCTGTCCCTTAAATTTTCAATTCTTTGTCAACACAAGAAAGAGCTACTATAAATATATATGTGCATATATATATGTATATACAAACATTTTAAAATATATATGAATAAAACCTTTTCTTTTTTTAAATCATCACCTTAGGATACAGCCCTGCTAGTAGTGTTGCTGGGTCAAAGGGTAGCACAGTTTTATAGTTCTTTGAACATATTCCAAATTGCTCTCTAAAATGGTTAGATTAGTTCACAACTTCACTAACAATCCATTAGGGTACCAATTTTTCCCTTCAGTATTTGTTGTTTTATTTTACTGTCATATTAGCTAGACCTATGATTACATCAATGTAGATGTAGACCACTAAGGAAGATCCCTTTATTGACACATGTTGGTAAGTGCAGTCAAGCACTTCATATGTTGTACCAAATACTATTGGTACTGAAGAATGAAAAGATAAATATACTAGACTTTGAGAACAGAAGCAATGTGAAATAGCATATCATATCATGAGTGTAAGCCTTCCTGTTTTATCTGTTAGGCAGTCAAGTGTTTTTAGTGTTTGATTTATAGTGTACATCATAGTTGTTATTTGATTTCATTTATCACATAGTAGCTCAGAGCACTTATAACTTTTAATGAAGAATGAAGAACATAGTTGGTGACGATAACTACCTATAGTTGTTGTTGTGCATTGATGACCACAATATATTTGGAAATTCAAAGCAAGAATATGATGGACTAATTAAAATGTTATATCATCTAGAGAAAGTCAGTCAGAAGTTTTCAAATTTTTCAGAGCTTTTATATGTTGGTCAGAGTCTAATGTAAGCACTGAAGAAGTCTTGGCCAAATTAAAAAGAACTTCAAGGAACAGATGCATTTTTAGCAATAGGCTGTCATCACAAATTTGTTTGAAATTATGTTTCTATGTGTAAGCTATTGAAAGGTATGGATTTGAAGATATAAGTGAAGGAAGTAAAAACATGACTCAAAAGTTTAAATTATATTAAAACTCATTAAATCAATCTGAGTTCAATGTGTAAAGAAATATAAATATGACTAGAAACTTGGTCAAATAAATGACATAAATACTGGTGTTATATTAGCCCGATAAGTTTTTTTTTTCATGCACACAGATCTTAACCTGGAGATTAGGCATTGCTTCTATACAAAGATGTGTAATTGGTTACTCTTACCAGCAGAGTACTTAGTGATAATATGACTTGCTATCTCATTCATAAGTTGGAGTTTTTTTTCTTTAGACTAGACTTTCATTAAAAAAAAAAGTAATATGGGTATAGAGCAAAATTTTAAATTGGCACTAACAACAATTGATTAGTATTTTGGCCAGTGTCATGGTGGATAACACTTGCCCAAGATGTGCAAAATCACTAAATTATGAATTTAGCATTGGCTACCAGCCAAGGAAAATAAATGTGGATATAGTTGCCTTTTCTAAAGTTCACTCATGCCCTGAACTTTTGTGATACCTTATTGTTTTTCATTTTCATTTTCAAGGAGGATTAATTACATCATGAGAATGATGACCTAACTTGTGCTTGAACTGGATTGAAGTGAGGCAGAGTTACACAAACTTGTCAGTCTCACTTTCTCTTTCAGAGTCATCAAAGTCCAGTGGCAAGACAAAAATCAGAATGACTTCATACAGCTGCGGATGCAGGGGATGACCTTAATTAACTCTGCTTCAGTTCATGTAAGTCTTTCCAAGATTTTCTGAACTCCTCGTGCTCATCATTTCTTAATGCACAATAAAATTTCATTATAATCATATACTATTACTTGCTGAGCCATTCCCCAATTAATGGATATCCCTTCACTTTCAAATTCATTGCCCTCTAAATTCATTTCTGCAGACCAGCTCAATGGCCCAATCCAGTATAGCAGCAATGCAGAGAATAAGCCTCTAGAGGGCAGAAAAGCACAAACTCACAGATCCAGTAAACAACCAGAGAAGCAAATATATAAGGAAAGAATATGAGTGAACAGCACCAGGAAAAAACAAAAAAACAGAATTATAATTAAAAACCACTATTCAGAAAAAACACAAAGAATGAATCGAACCGAGGTGGACCAAGGGACATTAAACCAAATGTCAAAAAATAATTTAAAAAAACAAATAAAGAAGAGAATGCGGAAAAGAACTTAAAATGTGAAAAAGATCATCTTAAAATTGAGGCACATGAACTAAAATAAGAAAATAGTACCTTGAAAGCCAGAATTGACCAGCTAGGAAACAAGGCAAAAAAAGGAACAAAGAGAATGAGCTACAAAGAAAAATAGTCCAAAAGGAAAAGGAGGATCAAAAATAGTCTTTAAAAACTAGAAGTGAAGAACTAAAAGCTAATGATTTCACAAGGCATCAAGATTTTATAAAACAAAATCAAAAGAATAATAAAAAAAGAAAATCTGAAAGGCCTTATCTAAAAATGATAGAGCTAGAAAATAGATTCAGGAGAGACAATTTAAGAATTATTGGACTACCTGAGGCCATGACTTGAAAAAATGATTGATATCAAACTATAGGAAGTTATCCAAGAGAACTGTCCTGATATATTTGAACAAGA
>NW_025349370.1:0-4589 GCF_016433145.1 Gracilinanus agilis
TATATATATATATATATATAGCACTTATTCAGATATTAACAAAATATTTATTAGTCTAATTCTAATCTTGCAAACAAGATGAAATGAAGGTTAGATAGGAGTAAAGAGGTCACTTTGGAAATGAACAATAATGTAGTTAGATTGAATTGTTGGAAGGAGTGTTCATTAATAACATATTATTAATCCCTAACTTTCCATCTTACAATCAATACTAAATATTGGTTCCAAGGCAGAAAAGTGGTAAGGGCTGGTCAATTGAGATTCAGTGACTATATCTCAGGGTCATCTTGCTAAGAAATGTTTAAGGCCAGATTAGAACCTAAGACCTCCCATATCTAGGCCTGACATTCTATCTATTGAGTCACCTAGTTGTACTCTAATTAATAATATTTTTAAATAAAATTTAAATTATTTTTTAAAATTTCTTATATCATCATATAATATTATATGCCAAGTATCTATATCCCTCCCATCCCCAGAAAGCCATAGCAAGTGACAAATAGTACTTTTTTTTAGGATGCAAAAATATTAGCACAACAACACAAATTGGAAAAAATTCAAAGATTTATGCAAACAGATGTGGTTGGGGGAAGGGTCCTTTCATATTTCTCATTTCAAGTTCTACATGATTTTTTGTTTGTCATTGGTCTTCCTATTTATAATATCGTAGTTACTTTGTAGGGGTTTTATTTATTTCATTAAATATTTCCCAGTTAGTGCAGCTAAATGGTACAGTGGATAAAGAGCTGGGCCTGCAGTCATGATGATTCACGTTCCTCAGTTCAAAGCTGGTCTTAGACACTTACATCACTCTATATCAGGTCATATAAAACTTTTCACGTTTATATTCATACACGTCATTTCTTAAAGCACAGTGATATCTCATTATAGTCATATGGTACAATTTGATATCATTCTTTCTTTTCTGGAGATCTGCTTATCTTCCAAATCTTTGCTATTCCAAAAAGTATTGCCATACTTATTTTTAAGTATAGATAGCAATTTTCTTTCTATCAATGGCTTCTTTGGGATTTTTGCTCAGTAATGGAAATTCTAGTTGAAACTATTAACTTTTTAGTCATTTTTATTTCCATAGTTTCAAATTACTTTCCAACTACAGTTGGAAGTAATTACAACTATTTCACAAAATCCACAAAAATATATTAATATGACTATCATCTCACAACCCAACCACATTGAGTATTTTTATTTTGTATAAGTTTTTGTGAATTTTCAGGTTTTGAGGTCTAATCTCAAAGTTGTTTTGAATTATATTTCACTTATTTTTTTGGCTTGGGACTTTCATATTCATTAATAAGTTTATATTGGATTAGAAGGCAATTTCCAATTGAGTACTTCAGAAATTTGTTTGACCCTATATTGCTTGTCATTTTTTGTATTAGAGATGAATAAAAGTCTAGATGATATTTTTTTCTCAAACTAGCAAATGACTGAATGATAGAAAGGATACTCAATTCACTGGAAGATAGAATGAAGAAAAACAAAACATCTTCCTAGCCCATATTTAAAGTTCAAAACAGTAATAGAAACTCTTTAATGTAAATAAATGTTTTGTTGTGGAATTTATAAAATCATTTTTAAAGTATAAAGTGGTTGAGCTACAATTAGACAGTAATTTATATGAAAAGGACCTAGAAGTTTTTCAGGGACCACAAATTCACAATGGGTAAACAATGAGATATAACATCTAAAAAAGTCAATGTATTCTTATAAAATTCAATTTTTAAAACCTTTTTCCCCCAAATTCTCTCCCTCCTACTTCATCCCCACCCATTGAGAAGGAAAGAGCATTTAATTTGGATGTATTATAGACTTGGAGCTAGAAGGCTCTTAGAGGCAATTTATTCTTACCCACTACCTTTTTACAAATGAGGAAACTGAAGTCTAAAGAGATTGTGACTTGCCCAGGGTCACATCTGTAGCAAGTAACTTAGATGAGTTTTGAACTCAGGGCACTAATGCTTCTAGACTAAAGACTCCGTCCATTGCACTGTAATGCCTTTCTCTCTTAGATAATTTTGTATTTCTCTCCATTCTCCTTCACTTCCTCATCTCACAAATCCCCACGGATTTAGATATCATCCCTATGTGAATGAACCTCAGAGCTATAGATCTACAAGGCCCTAGTATTATTCTTCATCCTTTGCCTTTTCCACCTAATTGGAGGACTGGAGGTTAGAGTAACAAATTTCTCTCAAAGCTTTCTTAATAGAGGGCTCTGAACTTTTCTAGTAACTCCATTTTCTATCAGTGGTTCTCCTTGTTTTCAATTCCTGTATTTGTGCCACTGAACTGAGTACACCCTAGTTCTTTTCAGCTTCTTTTAATGTATTATCCTCGCTATTAAATTGTTAGATCTTTGAGGGAAGGGCCAGTCTTTTCCCAATTTGTATCCCCAGGGATTAGCTCCACACCTTTGAACATAGTAGGTGCTTAAAAATATTAAGTGACTATCCTCAAGTATTCACCCATCCATCCATATGTTTAATCTGTTGATGAACAAAACCTATAGTTTCTTCACTGATATGAATTCTATCCTCATCTTTCTACTTAGCTTGTGATCCCTGTAGTTCAGGACTTCATTACTTTGCATCTCCAGTTTGTAACTACAGTCTCCTAATCCTGTCATGAATCTTTCTCCACCAGAATCCAGTCTCTTTGCAATTCCCAAAGTGATTTTCCTAAAGCACATGCCTAACAATTTCACATAATTCTAAGTAGCTCCCTATTACTCCTCTTCTTCACATTTGAATATCTTCACAACTTGTCCCACTTTGTCTTTAAAGCCTTTTACCCAATGCTTCCCTTCACACTCCATGATATACATATACAGAATTACTTACTTTCTCACATACAATGCTCCTTCTCACATTCCCATGCCTAAACACTCTATGTTTAAAAAGCAGGCCACCCTCATCTTAGCTAAAGCCTCAAATGTAACATTCTGGAGGAGACTTTTTCTTGTCCCTACTAATAATACTGTCTTACTGTCTAAAGTTTTCTTACATATACTCTGCACATATGTTGGTCATATCTGTTTTTTTACAAGCTCTTTCTTCTATTTGAATGTAAGCTCCTTGAGATCAGGTGTTGATTTTACTTTTCACCTGGTACTTTTCAAGTAGTAAGCATTCAAACTTATTAGATTAGGCCTGATATAAAGAAAATATTTCTTAAATTAAAGTTATCCCAAAATGCTTCCTCTGGAGATGGTAGGTTGACCCTTCCTGAAGGTCTTAAACAAAACAAGATGACCATTTGCTCAGTATGCTTTTGAAAAGATCCTTTTGATTTGAACCTGCCATGTCAAACTCAAATAGAATGTGGCTGATTGACTCAGAAAATTATAAAATTACATTAGCTATATATTGTATTTTGTTTTTATTTATTTTGTTAATTATTTTCCAATTTTATTTTATTCTGGTTCTATTAGCATTACAGAGTTTTGCAGCTTGGCCCATGAGCTGTAGGTTTGACACTTCTGGTTAAACAATATGAACTCTTGGATGTCTTTTGCCTCAGATTCTGTGTAACTTTAATACTTTGTATATAAATTTTCCTCTAGTGACATTTATGCAGAACTGATAAGACATGTTTAAAAGGACCAAATTATTCATGATATATTCAAAATAGTTTATAGCCTATGATTATAATATCAGATAAGATAGGGAATTGGAGTCTGGAGAGAAGAAAGGTGTTGATATTCAAAGAGCAAGAAAAAAGACATGGTATATTATTTTGCATTTTATAATCTTTTGAAATGTTGACTGAATTATATCAAACAATGTGGTCTTTTAATTGTGTCCTTTAAAAAAACTGACAGTTTTTGGAAAACATTTCAAGGAAAAGGTATTCCTCAGGAAAAATTCTGCTTATGTCTCATAGCATCTGCCTGACTTGTCACAAAGAGGGAAAAAGTGAAAGGAGCAGATGAATCCTTGAACACCAAAATGTCCTTTTTGTAAAGAATTCACCAAGCGGTTTAAAAAAAAAAAGAGGGAGAGGGAGGGAAAGTGAGAGAAACTACAAAAGATCCATTAAGTTTAATAGTAGCAGAAATGTTTGTATAAAGTAATGTCTGTTGTTAGATCCATGATACTTCCATGATGTACTAAATTGTCTGAACACTATAAAGCAATCAGAATTAGATTATGTGAAGAGAATTGAATTATATGCCAATAGCCTGCCATTCAGTGAGAAAACAAGCACTTTTCCTAATGTCCTTGCCCTCAATGTGAAGAATACCCATATGTTGTTATAAAAAGAGAGCCATTTTTTACTTCATATCTACTTTCTTCTCTGACAGAGTATCTTCAGTCTTTGCTTTCCATTCTTCTTGAGATTAGATAGATACATACATCTTACTCATTTGCCTCCCAAGATCAATGTCACATACAACTCACTGCCTTATTTGATCAATAGAGGGAATCCAAATAGAGATATTGTATACCAAAATACTAACTTCATTAGTTTTCAATGAAATTCTTTGTTAATCTTTATTCCAATATTAAAAGAAACTGATTTTAATCATCACTAGCACCTCAAGTACATATATATATATATATATA
>NW_025349371.1:0-5288 GCF_016433145.1 Gracilinanus agilis
GAGAGAGAGAGAGAGAGGAGAGAGTAGATGAGAGGAGAGGAAAGGAAGAGAAGAGGAGGGGAGGGGAGAGAGAAGAATGAGGGGCCAAGGATAGAGCTTTGGTTAGTACCCATAGTTAGACAGAAAAGAAAGTCAGGTTTCTCTAAGATTCTATTCCAGGAGTAGGAAGAGAACCAAAAAAGCACAATGTTATGAAAACCCAGACTGGAAAGAGAATATGGAGGAGGAAAAGGTGCTTCAATAGTGTAAAATGTAGCAGAATGGTTATGAAGCATAAGAACTAAGAAGACCACCAGACATGGCAAATAGACAAAGATGTAAGAAAAAATGGAAGAAATTCCTTAAAAAAGAAAAATTTTTCTAAAATGGAAGCTAATGACTCCTTGAGACATCAATAAATTTTTTAAGTCAAAAGACTAAAAAAATGCAAGAAAATATGAAATATCTCATAGGAAAAACAAGTGACCTGGAAAACAGACTGAGGAGAGATAATTTAAGAAACATTGGATTATCTGAAGCTATATAAAAATAAAAGCCTAGACATCATACTTTCAAAAATCATAAAGAAAATAATCTCAATATCTTAAAACCAGAGGAAAAGTGGAAATTGGAAGAATACAAATCACCTCCAAAATGCAAACTCTCAGGAATATTATAGCCAAAACGTAGAGTTTCTAGGTCAAGGGGAAAGTACTGCAAGCAGCAGAAAGAAAGAATTCAAGATCATGAAGCTACATTCAAGACCACGTAAGTTTTAGTGCCCATATAAAGTAATAGAGAGTTTGAAATATGATATTCCAAAAGGCAAAGGATCTAAGTTTATGACTAGGAATAATTTACCCAACAAAACTGGGTATAATTCTACAAGGGGGAAAATGGATCTTTAATGAAATGAAGAATCCTAAGCATTCCTGATAAAAAGACTAGAGCCAAGAACAAAATTTGACAAACAGGCAGGAATCAAGAGAAACATAAAAAATAAGCACAAGTGAGAAACTATAAAGACCTAAACAGGGTTTAGGTGTTTAAATACTCATATGAATAGGTGATACATGCAGTTCCTCAGAACTTTATCATCATCAGGGGTTATAGAGGGAATCTAATTAAACAGAGGATCTGGTTGTGATTCTGTTGTGTTTGGATGATCTTAAAAGAAGAACAGAATGAGTGAGGAAGAGGAATGCATTGGGAGAGGGTGAAAGAGGAAAAATGGGAAAAATTATCTCACATAAATGGTGTACATGAAGAAGAGTTTATATAACATTTTAGATAACAGTGAAGTTCCAGTCCTGTCTTCTCCCCTCTAGTGCCTCCCCCACAATAGAGGGAAGCAGACAACACTTGAATCTCACTCTTATCTGAACTGGTAAGGAAGGTAAGAATAGACATGCGCACACAATTGAGTACAGAAATATATCTTATTTAACAGAGAAATAGGAAGGAAAAGGATTAAGGAAAAAGAGGGAAATGAGAAGGTTAAACTAATGGAGTTATTAGTCAGAAACAAATAAGGGACAGGGAAAAAAGGATAAGTATATGATAGGATAGAGAGAAATACAGTTAGTTATAACTATGAATGTGAATGGAATTAACTCACTCATAAAACAGAAGATAGCAACAATATTGTAAAGATAATCAACTCTGAATGACTTAGTAACTCTGAACAATACAGTGATCAACCACAATTCCAAAGGACTTGTGAGGAAACATGCTCTCCAATTCTAGATTGAAAACTTATGGACTCAGAGTGCAGACATATTCTTTCTTTTTTTGACATGGCTAATAACTAGAATTTGTTTTTCATCACTACATATTTGCAATGGGTTGTTTTTCTCACCTTCTTAATAGGTAGGGGAGAGGAAGGAGACTATTAAGGATTGCAAATAAAGTTGAATTTTTTTTTAATCCTTAATTCTGTCTTAGAATCAATATTGTGTATTGGTTCTAAGGCAGAAGAGTGGTAAGGGCTATGCAAACGGGCTTAAGTGACTTGTCCAGGGTCACACAAATAGAAAGTTTCTGAGGCCAGATTTGAACCTAGGACTTGCCATCTCTGGGCCTGGCTCTCAATCCACTGAACCACCTAACTGACCTCAAGCTGAATTTTTTAAAATGAAAATTATTAGTGATGGGAACCTGAGAAAGTCATTTAGCCACTCTGAGCCTCAGTTTTCCAATCTACAAAATGGGGGCACTAATTCTTGCATTCCCTACTACTTAGGGTCACTGGGAGGAAAGCACTCCTTAAGTCTCCAAGCACCACAGACATGGAAACTGTCAGGACCTTACCAACCAGTAGTCAATGGAGACAAAGGACCAGCCCCAAATTCACTTAAAGGAACCTAATAGCAGGAAGAAAAGTGGTTATGCATGCAGCTATTCTGAGGGCACAGGGCTGGTTCTGGTTATTCAGCTCAACAAGAATTTATTAATTACTTACGTATAAAAGCTGAATGGTTATTTTCATGTTACTGAATTCTAAAATTCCCTTATTTTATCATAATCTTTTATCATTCCACCTTTCCTTATAGCCCTGTTCTTCTTCCTCACTGTGACCTCTGATCCTTCAAGTTCTCTCCTTCGAGTTCTCTCCCACTTCATCGCCTCCACCAGCCACATTCTCCTCCCTTCCCCATCTTTATCCCTCAGTGAATCAATTCAATTCTACATCATCTTCTATACTTGACTCACTTGCCCACTCTCTTATCTTCCTTTTTTTTTAAACCCTTACCTTCTGTCTTAGAACCAATACCATATATTGGTTCTAAGGCAGAAGAGTGGTAAGGGCTAGGCAAGGGGGGATTAAGTGACTTAGTTAGGAAATGTCTGAGGATCTCTTGTCTCCAGGTCTGGCTCTCAATCCACTGAGCTATCTAGCTGCCTCAGCTCTTTTTTTCAAACCTTTTCACTTTTCCTCAAACTTGCCCTGGCTTCCCACTTCCCCACCGTCTCGGCTAAGAATCTCGCCACTTATTTCCCTGAAACAATTGATGTCATTTTTTTCAGAGCTCCCTCTTCTCTCCTTCTCTTATTTCACATCACTAAGATGTCTCTCCCTGCTATCTCCTCTTTCACCTCTGTCTCACAAGAAGAGGGCGACCCTTCTCCTCACAAAGAATAACCTCTCTACACACACAATTGATCCCATTCCATCGCATCTTCTCTATCGTCCCTGCTCTGTCTCCAGTCTTCCATTTCTTCCTGTCGGCTGGCTGCTTTCCTTGTCTACCCCTTCCTCAAAAAGCCCTCACTCGACCCATCCATCCCTACTAGATCATCCTGGATCTCTCCTTCCTTTTGTAGCTAAATCCTTAGAAAAAGGTGTCTATAATGGTGCTATTTCCTCCTCTCATTCACATGCCTTTAGCATGCTATTCCTGGACCATTATAGTTCTAGTTCTAGTTCACCTCCTTAAGACTCTCTCTCTCCATTCTACTTCACCCTCCACTCAGCGACTAAAGGGATTTTCTAGGGGATGGAAATGAAAGTCTAACTATGTTAAATCCAACCCCCTTCCCCAATAAAATTCAGGGGCTCCCTATTACCTTCAGGGTAAGCTGTAAAATCCTCTGTGTGACTTTTAGAGCACTTTGGAACCTGGCTTCTTCCTACCTTTCAAGTCTTGGTTGATTCCTTTTTTTTTTTTTAAACCCTTACCTTCCATCTTGGAAGGCAGAAGAGTGGTGAGGGCTAGGCAATGAGGATTAAGTGACTTGCCCAGGGTCACACAGTCTTGGTTGATTCTTGATTCTCCTCCCATACTCTACACTACAATGACACCGGCCTCTTTACCTGTTCCTGGCATAATGTATATCTCTTGATTCTAGGCATTTTCTCTGTCTGCCAAAACTAGAATGTTCTCCTTCCTGATCTCTGCTTCTGGTTTTCAGTCTCAAGAGAACATACATAGTACCTTCTACCTTTCTCCCTCAATAGTATTCTTACCTCTGTGATTACCTCTAATTTACCCCATCTATATTTCACACGGACATCGTTTATTGTATGTTGTCTTCCCCATGACTGTGAGCTATTTGAGAGCAGGGCTGATATTTACCTTGATAATAATAATAATAATAATAATAATAATAATAATAATAATAATATAGTGGCATATAATAAGCATTTAATAAACAAGTTATCATATCAATCCCTTTATCTGCCTTAGAACACAGAATATCATAACCGGGAGGGGCTTTAGAATACAAGGTGTCAGTACTAGGAGGGGTCTTTAAAAGCTTTCAGATGGGGCAGCTGGGTAGTATGGTAGATAGAGCGCCAGACCTGGAGTCAGGAAGATCTGAGTTCAAATCTGACTTCAGACACTTCCTAGCTGGGTGACCCTGGGCAAGTCACTTCACCCCCATTGCCTAAATCTTCTGTCTTGGATCCAATACATAGAATTGATTCTAAGCTGGAAGATAAGGGTTAAAAAAAATTCAGACTACATCTCCCTAGCCTTCATTTTATAGATGGAAACTTATATTTATATTTTTAGATTTTTTTTAATTTGTAGATTTAAATTTACAGATATATCAAATTTATACATTTTATAAATTTATATATATATATCAAATTTATAGATAACATTTCTAAATTTATAGATATAAAAAAGGATGGGATTTGCCCAAAGATCAGAGGCTTGACTCCAATCCAGATGTTCCACTTACAATGGGTGATCATTTGTTACAACTACAGTCAGAGACTTCTCTGAGGGACCAGCCAACGGCTCTAAGGTGGTATGGAGCTAGACATCTGTCCTCACTGCCCAGACACCCACCCGGATCATGTCTATCTTGAGTGCCTAGACAGAAGGTGCTGTTATATGTTTAACAGCTGGATCTCCAGGAGAAAAAATGTACACACGACCCACTTTCAAGCTTACCCTGCCCTGTTAGCCATTTTCTCCCTGTCCTTTACTCAAGTCTAGACAATATTAAAACAACAACAACAGAACGAGCCCTCGTTTGTGGCGTGTGCTGGTTTCTGAGGTGTAAATACTCACACTGAATATTTAACAACTGGCTTACCAGGCGGCCCCAAAACTGATCCCTGGCTAGGTATGGAAGCGGGGAGGAGGAGATGCCTGGGTGATGCAGGTCTTTTACTGAGAGTGTGAGAGATAACTGGGTTGGACACGCAGCTGCCAGATGGAATGACTGCCTGGGTTGGGGTGGATGTGTCTGTGGGTAGAGCACGCCTATGCCGGTGTATCTCTGGGTGGGGAGTAGCAGGCATGGGGACACGTTCTGAGGATTTATTTATGTGTGGCCATGGATGGGATGAACCC
>NW_025349372.1:0-4787 GCF_016433145.1 Gracilinanus agilis
GTCTCTCTCCCTTTCTCTCCCTGTCTCTCTTCCCCCTTCCCCTTTGGCTCTCTCTCTCCTCCCCTTTCTATTCCCTCCGTCCCAGGCTCTCTGTGCCCCTGACTCTTGAAGGCTAGGAGCCCAGAGACCATATGACTCTTGTATGTGTATGGTGGTGAACACTAGTGGCTGAACTGGGAGCCTCTATCTCCCTGTAACACTCCCTTCCCTACCCCCATATATTCAGCATTTAATAATAACTAGTATTTACCCAAGTTCAAATCTGGCCTCCGGCACTTACTGTGTAACCCTGGGAAGGTCACTTCATCCTGTTTGCCTCAGTTTCCTCATTTGCAAAATGAGCTGGAGAAGAAAATGGCAAATCCACTCCAGGATCTCAGCCAAGAAAACCCCCAACGGGGTCATGGACAATTGGACATAACTGAAATGACTGAACAACAACAATCTACCTGGTGTTTCAGGGTTTGTTAAGAGCTTTATAAATAGTATTTCATTTGACCCTCACAATAATCCTGAGAGGAGTGGGTCCTCTTGTTATCCTCCTTTTACAGATGAGGAAACTGAGGCAGACAAGGCAAGGGACTTTTCCCAGATTTGGAGGCAGGGTTTGAATGCAGGTCTTCCTCACTCCAAGTCTAATGCTCTAGCTACTGTGACACCTAGCTAGCTGTGTTTGATAAAGGTGTAACAGACCCAACATCCCCTGACCCAGCCGCCATGACCCCCCCCCCAAGAGAGCTGAAAGGCACCTTAGAATTCTCCTAGTCCAATCCCTTCATTTTAGAGAGGGGGACACTGAGATCCAGGAAGGAAAAGTGACCTCCTCGGTCATACCAGGACTAAGTCACAGAACTGTGGAGGGGAATGGTTCAACCCTAGTGGAAAGAGGGCTGGTTTGGGAATCAGAGGTGCTGGATTCCAATCCCGACTCTACTGCTTCTTAACTAGCAATAATAATATTAATCAGTATCTGTAGGGAGCTCTGAAGGGTTTTACATGCATCATTATAAATCATTGGAGCCAAACAACTACCCCACAGGCCACAAATGTCATTATTTCCATTGTCTAGATTAGGAAACCAAGACTTGGAGTGAAAGTGACTTGCCAGAGTCACCAGGTGCCCAAAGTGGGATCTGAACAGTCTCCAGACTCTAAGTCTTTATTCGATGAGGCTCCCATTGGCCAAGGTACCACTTCCTCTTTCTGAACCTGTTTCTTCCTCTGGAAAATGAAGGGGCCTGACTAGATCGCTTGTGAGGTCCCTTCTCGCTTGATGCTCCCTGGCCACCTGACCTCAAATCCCAACACTACACTGGCCAGGCTCTGCAGCTGTTCAGTCCTTTTCAGTCAGGTTCATCAGTTGGTGACCCCAGTGGGGAGAAGCTGGGGAAGAGGGAGGTGATGGAGACAAAGTGGGGAGGGGAAGAGAAGGAAGGAGGAAAAGAGAACAAGAAAGAGCAAGGCTTTGAGAGCCCTGAAAGATCAGGGGAAAATTTCTTGAAAAAGATACTGGCGTGGTATGTCATTTTCTTCTCCAGCTCATTTTACAGATGAGGAAACTGAGGCCATCAGGGTGAAGTGACTTACTCAGGGTCATACAGTTAGGATGTGTATGAGATCAGATATGAACCCAGGTCTTCCTGACTCCAGACCTGATGCTTTATCCACTGCATCACCTAGTTGCCCCATGCTCTGCAGAGTCCTATCTAAAACCCATTTTGTAGAAGAGGAAAGGATTATCCTAGTCTCCACACATTGAACCCAGGGCATTGCCCAGTGGGAGTCTGGGCCCCCTGGTTTCAGTACTTCACTGTCTTCCCTCCCGCCTACAACTGACCTTTGCTCAGACCTTACAGGTCCACGTGCCAGCTCCATACTTCTGCCCAGAATGCCACCTGTTCCCAATTAGAATCTGGGCACTGAGCATCCCTCCTAAGTGACACCACATGCTCCCCACCCTCGGCTGAATGGGGCCCTTCTGTGCTAGCGGGGGTCACCTTCACTGAAGCTGGGAGACCTCCCCTCTTGCCGGGGGAGCTGGGCCCCACAGAAAGCAGAGATCCGTGTAGGAATGGGTTTCAGAAGGGAGCGCTTTGGCCCAGATCTCAGAAGGAACTTTTCTAGAATTCTAGAATGTCAGAATTCAAAGACTCTTAGCCTGTAGAATGTCAGAGAATTCGGAGCAGAAGGGTTCTTAGAACATAGAAAGTTGGACAGGAAGGAACTTGAAAACACAGACTGTCTGAGCTAGAAGCGGCCTCTGAGCACACAGTGTTGGGACTAGAAAGAACTTGAGGCTGGAGAGTGTCAGAAGTAGGAGAGACCTTAGACCAATCCCCAGATTTTACAGAGAAGGAAACCAAGACCCTCCTACCTTTCCCACGGAGTTGGAAATATGGACTGGGGGGCTATAGATTAAGATCATATGAGCGATGGTATACAGCTAGGTAGCCCAATGGGTAGAGAGCCAGTCCAGAAGTCAGGAGAACCTGGATTCAAACCTAACCTCAGGCACTGTCTAATCATTATAGATGAGGAAACCCAGGCCTACAGAAGGAAAAGGATTTACACGTGGTCACACCACTAATTAAGTGGCACACCTAAATTAGAACTCAAGTCTTCCAGCTCTTTCCTCTTTACCAGATCTCCTTTATGAAGGCTTGCTCATAGAACTAGGTCATAGAGCAGGCAGGGGCCTGGTCCGATCCCTTCATTGGAGAGAAGAGAAAACTGAGGCCCAGAGGACACACAAATAGTGGAGCCAGTATTCAAACCTGGATCTTCTGGCTCTGATGGGCAGCCAGGTAGTGCTATGGATAGAGTGCCAAGCCTGGAATCAGGAAGACTTATCTTCCTGAGTTCAAATCCTGCCTCAAACTTATTAGTTATGTGACTCTGGGCAAGTCACTGAAGTCTGCCTCAGTTTCCTCACCTGCAAGATGAGCTGGAGAGGAAATGGAAAAACCACTCCAGTATCTTTTCCAAGCAAACCCCAAATGGGGTCGTGAGGAGTTAGGCATGACTGGAATGACTAAATCCACTCCTTTTGCTGTCTCTAATACTGGAGTAAGAAAAAGATCTGAGGAAGAGGAGGAGACATTCACCAGGTCCACGAGTCCAGAGAGCAAGACCTGGAGAAAAAGCTGCTATTTCCCTTAAGGGACTATTCGATCCTGCTCTGCCTAACTATCCTGAGAAGCCTTGGAGAGACACCACTGCCTTCCTCTTCTCCAAAGGCAGGGCAACATGGTCCAGAATGGGATGGAGAAGAAGGGGCATCAATCAATCAAAGCATTTATTAAACACCTACTATGTGCCAGGTGCTGTGCTAGGCACTGACTGGGGATATAAAGTCAGAAGTGAAACAATGCCTATCCTTCATTGATTAAACACCTACTATGTGCTAGGCACTGAGGATATAAAGACAAATGAAATAATGCCTAGCTTTCATTTATTAAACACCTACTATGTGCCAGGGATACAAAGACAGAAATGAAACAATGCCTAGCTTTCATTGATTAAACACCTACTATGTGCCAGGCACTGGGGATACAAAGACAGAAATGAAACAATGCCTAGCCTCAAGGGCTTATGTTCTACATACAAATATAAATATATTCAGAACAAATATCAGTTATTTTTGTAGGAGGGAGTCACTAAGATGACAGAGAAGGGCAAGAAAGCACTGGGCTTTGGAGCCAAGCAGGGATTTTTAAGTGGTAGAGGAGACAGAGAAAGGCCCTTCAGTCTTGGGGAAGAGACTTGTACAAATCCGGGGGGAATCTGTGAATATTCCTTATGGGAAGGATAGTGAAAAGGTCAGCCTGGCTGAAAGTGAGAGTTCATGAAGAGGCAGATTGTACTTTAGTGCCAATGATTCACTTGGCTGGGAAAGGTGAGGCTTGGCTTCAGCTTTGGCTTTGGCGAGCCCCCTGGGGTCCCCAATTCTCCATGTTCCCTTTCCCTGTGGGCTGGTCCCAGAAGCTCTGTGCATGCTTGGGGGTGGAGGCAAATTGGGGGAGTGGAGAGACTCTTCCAGCTGGGCCTCTTCCTGGCTTCTGGGCACCTTCCTAATGCTCTCTCCATGGGGATGGCCATTCTTCTAAAGGCCGGTTGGGCTCAGAGGGATGCCATAAGAGCAGGGTCAAGAAGGCCAAGCGACAGGATGGAATAGGGAAGGGCCAGGGGGTTAGGGCCTCCTCTCCCAAGCTCCCTTGCGGTGCCACTTAGCAACGGGATTTAGTTCAATTTGGCAAACATCTATTAATCACTTCCTGTGTGGGCAAGTACTGCTATAGTCAATGGGGACCCAAGGACCCGACTCCAAAATGGTCCCTGCCCTCAGAACAGAAGTTTGGATCCCCTAATGTCCCCCCGCAGGTAGACCCCCAACAGCTGAAGGGGCTGTCCACTCCCCCCTTACTCCCAGGCTGCGCTGTCTCTCGATCTCCTCCCCCGGCACCCAAGGGTCCCCCGGTTCTCCTCACTTCCCCATCTTCCTCAGCATCCCACAGGATTCGGGGCTCAGCGCCGCCCCTCCCCTCCCCAACGCTGGCCCCGCCTCTTGGTTCTCAAGCTCTTTCCCCAAATCTCAGCCCGACCCAGGGGGAGCAGGGGGCCGGGCCCAGACTGTCTGCTCCGCTTCGAGAGCAGGGCAGGGGGCTAGGCTAGAAAAAACCAGATGTTTCATGGAGCACATCTGGGAACAATCAGCGGCGAGAAAACACACACTCACACACTCCTTCTCCCGCACAGCAGACCCCACCTTCTCCCCCCTCCCCCCACAT
>NW_025349373.1:0-3708 GCF_016433145.1 Gracilinanus agilis
GAGAGAGAGAGAGAGAGAGAGAGAGAGAGAGAGAGAGAATATTATTTGTTGTCTGGGAGAGACTGTTGGGAAATGCCTGCACTTATAGAATGATGGGCCAGCAAAGGTGATTGAGATAGAACAGTTAGACAAGCAACAGAAGAACAAAGAAAGTAGCTTCTCAAAAGCTTAGAGAACAAAGAGAATCTGGGAGAAAAAGGTGATCATTCATAGCAAATACAGCAATAAGTTAAAAAGAGTGAGGAGTGAAAAAGGACTATCAGTTCATGAAATTAACTGAATAGTTAATCAGATAACTGAAATAGAGAGCTTTCTTTTTCTAAAAGTCTTGCCAAGAAAGAGAGGAAAGAGAATGGTAGTTTGACTCTGGGAGGGAGAATGAGGATGACTTTGTGCAATGAAATCCAGTTCATATGTAAGTCAAGACATCACCCTGTGATGTCTCTGATCTTCTTCAAAAACAAAAGATAACTATAGCATTGGGTCTAGTAAAGGTGTTTGGTTTATTTATTTTAAAAACTGAGGGAGAGTAAGGCATGCTTAATTGCATTAAGGATGTTTAATTGCATTAAGTAAGATTAAGAGAGGGTGAAGATTAGAGAGGCAGGATGAAGGAGGTAGTAATCTACTGGAGAAGTAAGTAGAAGATGGTATCAAGGTCACATGAAGATAATTTGACTTTGGCAAAGAGCAGGGTCATCTCAATATCAAAAACTAGGGAGAAGGGCAAGGAGGAAGTATAAGGTCAAGGGGATTTGTGCTGAAGATAAAAGGAGAAGTAGTTCACAGTGGTTGAAGAGCCTCAATTTTTTTCAGTAAAGGGTGAATTTTTCAATTTAGAGACTATGGGGAGGTGTGAAATTTGAGGAAAGAAGAGAAGGTTGGGAAAGGTTTTGTGTGGAGTGAGTTAGGGAATGAATTAGGGAAAATTAGAAAGACTACTTTGGTGTAGTAGAGACCTAGTTAAAGTTGGATAACCTGAATTTATTATATACCCAGTTGTAAGACTTTCTTTAGCTCTATGCAACAGGCTCAGTCTCTAGGAAAGAAGCAAGTTTGGTCATCTTTATCTATCAATCTAATCTTTCCCTTCCCCCTCTCAATATAAATATAAATATATATGTAATTTTTGGCACATTATTTTTATCAATAAAATGAATCCAAGTAGAGATTTTTTCCCTGAAAGTTAGAGGTAACCTATCATAACTGAGACTTAATTGATTTACCTTTTCAGACCTGTAAATCTCCAAATGTGGTTTTTGACTTCATGGGATTATCAGATATAATGTTTGGAACATATTAAATTTTATTTTTACTTAGTGAGGGAACCCTGCAGACTTAATGCGCTATGAATGAGACATCTCTACCCAATATATGATTAATGACCCTTTTCATAATTAAATATGAAGAGAGTAGATCTAATTTCAAAATAAAACTAAAATTAAAGGCTCCATAGAAGCAAGGAAGCTGAGTAGAAGGAGGACTGATTGCACTTGCAGTTAGGAGAAATGAATTCCTGTCCCAGCCCTGCTAACTAATTATCTGAGTGACTTTAGGCTCTTTATCTTCCTTAGACAATTTCTTTATCTTTAAAATATGACCAATACTGCTTTCGTGACTTTTCTCACAGCCCTTCTCTCACAGGCCTGTGAAGATTAAATGAGGAGATGCTGTTGAAAAGAATTGGTAAATCCTAAAGTTCTCTATGAATATGAGCTCTTGCTAGCATTTTGTAACCCTCACTATGGAATGAATGGGTTTGAATTTCTGGAAAGCTGAGGTTCTCTAATTAGAAATGAATGCCTCTCTGTTCCCTCCTTTCATTTTGAAATAAAGATTGGAAGAAGTCTCCTTCCAAGATTGGTTGGAAAGACATTTCAGCTGGCTCAATATCACATGGGAATTACTGGGCAATCCTTACTGTCATTCATTGGCATGGAGAATTCCTGGTGTCAGAATTCCACCTGATGAAGATTTCAGTGCAACCCACATACAACTTGCCAGATAAATCATAGGATTTGGGAATCATAGACTGAAGATCTATGAATCAAAAAGACCTCAGAAGTCATTTATTCCAAGCCCCCAATTTTTTATAATAAGAAACTGAGGCCTATTGGGAATGCCAATTCAGCATACAGAAGTATTAAATAATTGTCCTTGGCTATCTAGTGGGTTGGCCATGTGCTGGATGGAATAGCTTATGGGGAGGAGTATCAATGGAATCATCATTCAGTGACAGTCACAGATCCATTTAAGTGCTATCATCACCATCATCATCTTCTTCATCATTTTTATTACATGGATCCTTCTCTACACATGGGCCATTATAGTCAGTCCCACTTAGTGCTACCCAAAACCTTCTACCTGGAATATATGACTCTGACTCCAAATTCGAATTCAACTATACTAAGTACTTACTGTGTGCTAGTTGTTAAGGAAGAGGAGTATACAGAGTTAAGATGCCTGGGTCCCTGATCTCATGGAGCTTATATTTTATCAGAAGACTATGAAGGGTGTGCAGCTATCATATGATATTCTCCACTATAGCTAAGAGAGGGGAAGATAGAATAAACATTTATTAAGTACCTACTATGTGCTAAGTACTTTACAAATATTACCTTTGATCTTCATAACAATATCAGGAAAGGTGCTGTTATCATCCCAATTTTACAATTGAGGAAACTAAGGCATCAAGAGATATAGTAACTTGCCTAGGGGCACATAGCTAAATATCTGAGACCAAATTTGACCTCAGTTCTTCCTAAGTCCTAGCCTAGCCTAGCATTTTCTCTCCTATGCCACCTAGCTGCCTTTTGGTTCTTAGGTTCTGCTTTATTTAAGATTCATTCCAGCTCTGGTTCCCCATGTTTTAGGACTCTAAATTACATGTTCTCTTTTAAGGTCCTTATTGCTCTGACACTGATTCTACCTTTAGCCTATTAATTGCTAGACAAATTAGGAAGAAAAAGCCCATAATATATGAATATATCTACTGGCATGTGAACTGTAATTATTTTGCTGTACAGTTCATAGAACTGGCAAATAAAGGTGCCTCATATAAAGTTGTACCCTGAAGTTTTAGTTGAGTGAATAGAAGCATGGTGTTAATGTGACTATGGTCACAAGTACAGTCCCATCTGGGTTTCACACTGAGAAAAATTCATTTTCGTGGCTACAGAAACCATCCCTACCTAATCCTAGCCAACTGTCTCATAAATATGTGCCCCTGGTCAAAAAGTGATATGTGAAAACAATGAGTATAACTCATCCTCAGTAATGGAAAAAGAACTTGAAAGTTTTTTTTTTCCTGAGGATGAGGTAGTATTTAAAGGTTATATTGGGGCAACTAGGTGGCTCAGTGGATATAGAGTGCCAGAGCTGAAAATGGGAGGTTCTGGGTTCAAATTTGACTACAGATATGTCCTAGCTCTATAACCTTGGACAAGTCACTTAACCCAAATTGCCCAGACCTCAACACATTTCTGCCTTGAAACTGATACGTAGTGTTGATTCTGAGAGAGCAGGTACAGATTAAAGAAAAAAAAGGATACATTGAAGAGGTGGCTTTGATGAGGTGGACATAGTATAGGAATTGGGTTCATAAAAACTGGGTTTGAGACTTGGCTCTCCCTAAGTAGCTTGCTTAAATCAATCTCTCTCTCTCTCTCTCTCTCTCTCTCTCTCTCTCTCTCTCTCTCTCTCTCTCCC
>NW_025349374.1:0-3082 GCF_016433145.1 Gracilinanus agilis
CCTCTTCCCTTACTCCCTCTGTCTCTCTCTCCCTCCCACCCTTCCTCCCTCTCTTTCTGTCTCTTTCTTCCTCCCTCCTTTCCTCTCTCTCTCCCTCCCTCTCCCCCCCTCTCTCCCTCTTTCTTTCTCCCTCTCCCTCTCCTTCTTCCTCTCTCTCTGTCTCTTTCTCTGTCTCTCTGTCTCTCTCTCTCTCTCTGTCTCTCTGTCTCTCTCTCTTTCTCTCTGTCTCTCTCTCCTTCCTTCCTCATCTCTCTCTCCCTACCTCTCTCTTCCTCCCTCTCTTCCCCCACCTTGTTCCCTCTCCTGAGAACCAGGCAAACCAAATCTGATTGCTCCCTCACATAGCTGTTCCAATTCTCCTGGTTTCTCTTCTATAGCCAGGTTTCCTCTATGAGCCCTCCCGATTCTCCCATTCTTATCTGAGGTCTCACCCGGCTTCTGTTTCCTACCTCCCAGCTTAGACTTGGACCTCCAAAGGAAGTCTAATGCCTCTACATCCTTCCTACCCCCTCCCCATTCCCCTCTTGGGATTGACCCACTCTTTCCACCCAGCTGGTCCCACCTCCTAAAATGGGACAAGACTCGCTGACAGTCCCTCCCCTCTCCTTGGCAGCTACTGCGTGGGCATGTGTGGAGATGGGGCCAATGACTGTGGGGCCCTGAAGGCAGCCGACGTGGGCATCTCACTGTCAGAGGCTGAAGCTTCAGTAGCGTCGCCTTTCACCTCCCAAGTCACCAACATTGAGTGTGTGCCCAAGGTGATCCGGTGAGTGGCACTCTGGGGGAGAGGGGCAGGCAGGAGGCAAATTTAGCCTTGAGGGAAGAGGATGGGGAGTGCCAGCTGTAAACACTAATGCCAGGCCCCAGGCTCTAAGGAAATCTTCTTCAAGGGTCCAAGAAACCAGCGCCAAACAGAGGCTCACTCTCTATTGAGCTGTTTTTTACTTCTAGAAAACTCTTGCTTCTCCCAAAATTTGGGAGGGCATTACCAGTCATGTAGTCAGCAAGCTTTCATTAGGCCCTTTCTTTGTGCCAGGCACTGTGCCACCTGCTGGGGGTGCAAAGAAAAGCAAAAACATGTTCCCTTCCCTTAAGGAGCTTAAACTCTAATGGAGAAGGCAACGTGAAAATAATCGAACATACATGATAAAAATTTTTCTATATTTTTTATTTTTAATTATTTTATTACTATTATTTTTTTTCCAATTAGGTGAAATAAAATTCCATACTAGTTTTCCTAAGTTATATGATGGAACTTATCTCTCTCCCTCTCTCCCCTTCCCTATCCTGGTGCTGGCAGGCGATTCGATCTGGGTTATCCATGTGTTAAGAAAGATACAACTTAAATAGGTGATCTGGGAGCTGCCTTCAGTGCCAGGGCTAACCCACAGTCCCAATAACTGATCCCTCAGGCCTGGGAAGACATGCCCTTTCATCTGCAGTCTTATCCAGTGTAGACCCAACATTTGAAAAGAGAAGCAAGTATTAAAAATGGAGGAGACCTGAATTTGTGATCAGGGGCCACATAGGAGGAGGAAAAAGAGTCTAGTGAGTTATAGTAGACCTGGGAAGACCTGGGTTCTGTTAAAATTAAAATAAAATTAAAATAAATATCCAAAATACTCCAAGTATTATATTTAATAAGATTTAATTAATTTTAAAGTTGGAAGCAAAAAGGAAACAAAAAGACTAGAGTCAAGAGCAGTGGTTCCCAAACTTTTTTAGCCTACTGCCCCCTTTCCAGAAAAAATATTACTTAGCCTCCTGGGCATTAATTTTTTTTAAATTTTAATAGCAATTAATAGGAAAGATAAATGTACCTGTGGCCATCACTGCCCCCCTGGATTTCTGCAGCACCCACCAGGGGGCAGTGGCACCCACTTTGGGAATCGCTGGTCAAGAGTCACCCAAGCCACTCAAGCGGAAGAGAGAGGGAGAGGGAGGAGTTGCAGATCTATATAAACAATAATGCAAAGACCCAGGTAAATAAAAAGGGAAAAGGAATTTTGGGATAAGGAAAGAATTCTGGGAAATGAAGTCCAAGGGTTCAAGATTTTCTAACTAATACAGTTCAAATGCCACATCTGATGTTCAGTAGTAGCTGTATGTCTACAGGGAGTTCACATTTGTGCAGTTGTTTCAGTCAAGCCCGACTCTCTGTCTGAGATACTAGAATGGTTTGCCATTTCCTTCCCCAGCTCTTTTACAGATGAGGGAACTGAGGCATTACAGGGTTAAGGGACTTGTCCAGGGTTGCACAGCTGGTAAGTGTCTGAGGCTGGATTAAACTCCAGTCTTCCTAGCACTCTGTCCACAAACTAGCTGTCCATGACTCAACTTAATTAAGTAACTTAATATCTCATAAGCCTCAAGCAACTCCTTAAGACTCTAGTTATTAATGGCAATGTGCATCCAGGGAGGGAGTTCTTATGCTGGAAGCTCCTACACCAATAAAATGGCAAGTCCTTGATTTGATAGTGTTATTATTAAATCATCTTTTCTTTTTTTAAACCCTTACTTTCCATCTTAAAATCAATACAGTGTATTGGTTCCAAGGCAGAATAATAAAAGGCTAGGCAATAAGGATTAAGTGACTTGCTCAAGTTTATACAGCTAGAAAGTATCCAAGGTCATATATAGCTTAGAATCAACGAAAGGTTTCTCACCCAAAAAATGAGATCCAATTTCCTTTTTAAACTTGTAACTACTGTGAATGCAAATTATTTTTACAGAATATTTACAAAAAGAATAATATAGTAGATAATGTAATTCAAATAAAGTACAAAATTCCCAAAATTCACAATAGC
The DNA here is from genome assembly GCF_016433145.1 of Gracilinanus agilis. NCBI lineage: Eukaryota > Metazoa > Chordata > Mammalia > Didelphimorphia > Didelphidae > Gracilinanus > Gracilinanus agilis. Next base: position 2,808 of record NW_025349374.1, read on the forward strand.
CCAGTTATTGACAATAGCAAACAAACCCATTATTGTATAGGATTCATTTGAGTTTATAGTCACTTGCATGTGATGTTTAAAAATGTATACTTGTCACAAATTCTACAGGTATAGCAAAACTTTCAACCTTGGCAATTGCTGATGAAAACCTATTTGGGTCTAAAACATCACCAAGAATTTTAAATCCTTCTGGTGGAAAAGTAAATTAAACTAAAAAGTTAAAATATCATGCATGCAGGAGCTCTTTTTGGCTTCCTGCTTTATATATATATATG
>NW_025349375.1:0-8090 GCF_016433145.1 Gracilinanus agilis
AGTCTTCACATCCGGGGTCCTGAGGTCACGCCTTTGGCCTCCCGCCTCCCTCTCGCGGACTTCTCTCTGGGTACAAGCCGGCTTCATGGCTGCGAGAGGAAACTCAAAAGCGATCCAGAAACCTAGTCTTTAAGGGAAGGAACCTGATCAAGTCCCAACATACTCACTCACTCTAAAGATTACTCCAGCCTCACTCTCGCCATCCCGGGCCACGGAACCGATTAATGCTCACTCCACGCCCATTGTACAACGATTTAAACTACATGCCTCACTTTACCAAAATATCATCAAAAAACCAGCCCTACAAACTATGGGAATCTAAAAGCAAAACAGATCCACCTCCCAGGTGAATCAGGGCCTGGGAATGGGAAAGGGACCCAAAACCAAAATGTCACCTAATAACAGGAAAAATGCCAACCGATATTCCAGGAGGGCCGCCTCCCAATCATAGGAAAAACTTGGAAACAATTGAAAGAGTCTCCAGATTGAAAATGCTTCTAAATTTCCCCAATTTTAAAACCTCTCACAGGGCCCCCCTTGGGGAGGCTGAGATGCTGGAGATTCAAAAAACTGTTTTCATTCACCTTCTAACTACTTGACTATCGAGCCTATTACTTCTAGGAAAAAACGTTACAACTGAGTCAGCTAATGGAAAGTCTGTCGATAGAAATTCTTATGAAAATAATTCTCTTGCTTAGGCAGTTCACTTGAGATCTCCTTAACCAATTTAGTTTGGGGTACACTTTTCCATTTCCTGAGTATCTATTCATTGGCAATAAGGAATCATTTACCCTTGAACTTAGGCCTAGCCTGTAGGTGATTTCTAGGCACAAAGGTTTCCTTCTAATCTCATTTGTTTCCTGCCTTGAAGCTTCAAGATATATAAACTTTACTGGTACTGGGGAGCCATTCGGTGTTCTATCTGAAACTTGTTTATTAAAAATACTGCTTAAAATCTACTATTTATGTGAATTGCTTCCCCCTGTTATAGCCAAAAAAGCTTATAGAAATATTATAGCTTATAGCTTATAAGAATATTATAGCCAAAAAGCTAAACTTAGCAATTAAGCAGGGGATTTTTTGGATAACGTCGTGCCCGGCTCACAGTCCCAGAGACAACTCCTGGCTGGAAGCCCCAGGGCCCCTAGATGAAACAGCCTTGAAGATTCCTAGACAGAACAGCCTTGAAGATTAAGAATCATGTCCTGTGGCACCTGAAAGCATCCCCTACTCCCTCCGTCTAGCTATTAGCTCACTCTAAGACAAAGGCACCTCTATCCCAGAAACATATATATTCCCTCTTCTGAATGCATGCTTCGGGACTCTCTTTGCTGAGTTCCCTCAGCGCGCGCTGGCAATAAAGCTTTCTCCTGCTCTGATTGCATTGTCTCGTGTGTTCCTCTGGAGGCTACCCATTTTGAACCCTAACACCCCCTTTTTGGCACGGATGTTTTGCCAGGTTTTCCTTATGACCTAAATTTTTCCTGCTTTTAGGAAAAGGGACCTCTAATCTGCTACCTCATTCACAATGGCTAAAAATTTGTACTTGCCTCCACAATTCCCATATTCTAGGCCTGGCCTTTCTAAAGCTTCCTTTATCATATGATTACAGAAAAATGCTATAACAGGAGAAAAGTGGGAAGTAACTTAAAAAGAGGGAGAAAAGCTCCCCTAATTTGGAATATGAATGCCATGCATAAGTTGGTAATGATGGGCAGTCAGTCACCTGTATGTAGAACTTTGACAGAAACTTAGCTGAGCCATTTCTCAGCCCTTCCATTCGCCTATGACTGTATCAACAACCAATTTTCCTCCATAGCATTTTTTTCTCCACTTATCTTCCCATACGATTCACCCTTAGATGGCAATTCTCTCTAGCCATGCTCAGGGTTTAAACTAAATTATCTTTGGTTGTTAACAATTATTTCTAGGCTCCATCATTTCTTTCCTGAATTCTTCTGATACTACTTTGAGACAAACACGTTCTGTAATACTGAACTAGCACTCTGGAATCTCTGCTATGAATTCTCAAATCTACCAGTTATTACTTTCACGCCTCTTAACAAAGCAAAATGCTACTATTTTAAACTTTCCCTGCTTTAGCTAAATTTGGGGAATCGCTCTCTTCTCTCTAGGTTCTCTGCTTATAAAAGGGATTTCGCTCAGGGTAAATATACGAAAATGGCCAAGTTTTTGACTGTTACAGAAATCTGAAAGGCCAAATGAAAGCAATTAAGAAAGGTGATACTTATCGGTTCCAGTGACCTCTTGGGGCTCCTTTGGATTTCTCATGGGGGTCTTCTTTAGAGACTCTTTCAGGTTCAGATTCTCAGTCTTGTCCATGCTTTTGGCTCCTAAGAACCGTCTTGAGATAATAGTGCTCCAGGGGATCTGAATAAATTCCCTTTAACAAGCCATATAGCAAACTTAACCTTAATAAGTTTTAATCACTTCACCCCACACTCCAGAACTGGGGTGGTAAAATGCAGGGCATTCCTAGAAATTTCTTAGGAATTTTCCCAGGTGGGGAATTCCTTCCTCTAATAGCGGTCATGTGCCAATGATCATCTATCAGAAAAATAATGCTCTCAAAATAAATAAATGCCAAATCGGATTAGTTCTCTCCACTCAAAAAGGAAAACTCAATTCCCTATATATAGGAACCAGCATTCCCTGGTCTTTTTAAAACAAAAACTCATCTATTGTAATGGTCGCACTCTGGAAATTTACTTGAAAAACTCCAAAAATCAGGATATAGTTCATGATCCCTTTTCAAAACCCATAAAACTTCTCTCGACCCAAAACTTCGGATTACTAAGGAAAAGCTAAAAATTCCCTTTAAATCAGAATACCTCTCCCATTCCTTTCTATCTTCTTACTCTGTCTTTGCCTCCAAATGACATTTCTCTCAGCCTGGCCTCAAAAGCCTTCCTTTTGGCCTAAGGCTAAAGCCGCTCCTTCTGAGGAAAATCGTTGGTCCGTTTAAAATCCTTCAGTTTCCTTCCCATTCAAGGCAAAGCCTTTCCCCAAACATGTCATTCTATAATGACACAATGACCAAAAATTAACTTTTCTTTACTTCTGAACCCACGCTAATCAGAAAAACCTCGCTCTCTGGAAACAAATAACAGCTTGACAAAAAACTTGAAATTATAGCACTTCAATAGCAGAGTTAATATCTAGAACAAAATACATCTCATTTCCAACATTATTAAAACATTAAGTGCACTTGGTATACAATATTTCACACATTATACCAAAACTGGGAAGAAAAGATTAGAATCTTAAAGTTATGAATTTCTGGACCTGCTTTTGCCTTTTGCTAGATATCCTCCTATCCAGATGTCCAGCTCCTGTCCGGTCTCTTAAGCTTTTGGGAGGAATTAACTGTCAACACAACGTTTAGACTTTTTTTTTTTTTTGCTAACATTTAAATCACAAGCTTTAAGGTTATTAGTGAATCCTTTTAAAACACATCACAAATACAATATAAGCAAAACCTCAGAATTAAGAAGAAATCCAGAACTTAAGTTCTTTAAGCTTTTGTGAGAAGATCTTTTGCAAAAATTTATAGCCATTTAAACTTTAAACCCTTAAACTGTGGCATTTCCATTCCTGAAGCAACTTTCTCCATTTAATTGTCTTAAATGTACATTCAGGCTCCCACACTCCAGCTCAGCTTCCCATTCAAAGCTTTCAGCCAGCCATTCATGCCTCTGAACTCCTCTCCTTGATCTTCTACTCCAGACATGCATCACCCACCTTCATATGCAACAACACACACACACCCCAAAACCTAGTCAAACTCGGAGCTTGTAGTGGGTTGAACTAGACTCCATTTTAGCCCATTCACCTTGGGACCATGTACTTTAACTCTCAGCGGTATCACTAGGTGGTCCTTCGGGCTGCTGGCTGCTTCCACCTCTTGGGGCCGCAGATTTACTGTGCCTCAATATCCAGACACCCTGGGCTGGTTCTGGTTCTGCGACTCTCCATAGATCTACAGACCATTGCCTAAACCCCCTTAATTAAAGAGTGGGTCACCCCCAAATACACGCGACCAAGTCCCTTTACTCTGAGAGCCACTTACCTGGCCCCTCTGCTAAGCGGACTCCTGACTCAACCCTAAATGGGCGGTGTGGGTACCTCCCGTCTTGGGCTCCTCATTAGCAGGGCGGCTCAGGCAGCTGGGACTTTGGATCTTGCTGGGGCCTCCATTTGTTAACTATTCAATAGTCATAAATCCCACTCTTTAATTAAGGACAAGGGGGAACAGGGCTGATTAGGCCTCTTATGCAGAGCTGCGCCTTATGCAGAGTCTGAGGATTGAACAATGCTTCACTCCACTCCCTGACCCCCTGGGAGTGACACCGTGCTAGATGATGACTCCAAGGAACAAAGGAAATTGGGGAACATATATATCATCTGGGAAGATCCAGGGGCTGGGAAAAATGATTGACATTATACTGACAGGGTACAATAAAGCTTGGGAAAGGAATCCTAGCCAGAGGCTGGGGTGTAAGGGAAGGGGCTTCTTACCATGGATGCTAAAGGATGGTCCCTGCCCAGGTGTGTCTTTCTGGGAGAGGGTCTCTGATACAACGGGGAAGACTACCTAAGACAAAAGGGTATTTAACATTTACCCTGGGGTCCATTATTCAGTCTGCAACTGCTAGCCTGAGATTCCCTTTAGGGTGGACTCTCACAGGAACAGGTGTTATATTAAAAGGATGTACTACTATCTATTAGATGTATATGTAGATGGAGTACAGAGAGAGAATAGGATGACACCTCTCTCCTTTATAACAGTTGCCCAGGAAGGATCCTTTAGGTCAATGTATGTTATCCCTTCAGGACCCACCTGGGGTTAATTGATATTAATTATTGGGCTCTTCAGCTGAGGTAACATTGGTAATCTGACTGCGTGACTCCCTTCCCAAATAAGCTTTGGAAACCAATTCAGGAAGGTACTTTAAACTTTGAATATATTTGGCACAGAAGGATAATGGTATGGGATATAGAGGTAATGGGAGACCCTACTTTAAATTGATACTAATAAATCTCTAACTGCAGGCAAAATGAAGGAAGCAAGATGACAGCTTCTCTCTGGTACAGCCTGGCCAGGGCTACACCAGAGCAGTCAAACTGCTGTATAGTTTCAGCTTCTTCTTCAGTAGCTGTTAAGCCTAATCAGTTGAGATATCCACCCTTTATCCACCCTCTTCTTCTTCTCCTGCCCACTTCCCGGATCCCTCCTGGGCCCTGGGAAGCCTAGATGACTAAGATGATGGACTTCCTAACATCTAGGGGCAGTAGAATCAGAGATGGTGGTTTGATACAGGTTGATGATGGTACAGGAAACACAGGAGGAGCTTGCGGGGTTGAGTTTGCAAGTCTCTATTTCCCTGAAGACCAGGATCCACTGCTCTCCAGCATCAAGGACAGGTAAAGACCCAAGAACCTCTGTCAGGGTTCTCAACTGCCCTCTCCTGAGTCCGCATGCCTCTCTGGGAACATTCTGACATCCAACCAATTCACCTGTCAATCACCAAGTAAACTTCAAGCTCCCAGAGATTCAATATAACACAGGGAAGCACAAACTTTGGGGGGGCGGTCTCCAACCTACAATCTACTTCTAAACTTGAGGTTCATCAGATCTCACTAAGCCACTAGTTTGAGGTCTCTAGATTCCACTTCGACAAAAGAAAAACATCCCACAGCCTCAGACATCCCGAGTTCCCAGCTCTTGTTGGGCCAAGGGGAATAGTTTGCTCATCACTGCTTTAAGGTGTTTGCATTCCCACTTTGTGCTAGGCCAGGACCAGCACAAAGGCACCAGATGGGGCATTCTGGGTAGAAGGTAGCTCTTCAGATGGGGGGATTTGCTCTGGCCCTGCTTCCCAAAGCCAGTTAGGAAGAGGCCGGAAGGAGGACCAGATGGGGTTACTAGTGTGGCCAAGCCAGATCTGGGCCTTTTCGGATGTCGGGGGGCCTTTCAAGGGAGCCCCTTCTGCCCAATGAGGTCTCTGTGACCATGTAATAGGGCACAGAAACATTGCAAACAAATGCAAAAGAGCAGAAATAAGCAAATCAAAAACTAATTGGAAATTAAATAATATGATTCTCCAAAACCAGCTAGTCAAAGAAGAAATCATAGAAATAATCAACAATTTCATTCAAGAGAATGACAATGATGAGACATCCTACCAAACTCTGTAGGATGCAGCCAAGGCAGTACTCAGGGGAAAATTTATATCTTTGAGTGCATATATTAACAAATTAGGGAGGGCAGAGATTAATGAATTGGGCATGCAACTTAAAAAATTAGAAAGCGAGCAAATTAAAAATCCCCAGATGAAAACTAAATTAGAAATACTAAAAATCAAGGGAGAAATTAATAAAATGGAAAGTAAAAGAACTATTGAATTAATAAATAAGACTAGGAGCTGGTATTTTGAAAAAAACAGATAAAATAGACAAATTACTGGTCAATCTAATTAAAAAAAGGAAAGAAGAAAACCAAATTGACAGTATCAAAGATGAAAAGGGAGACCTCACCTCTAATGAAGGGGAAATTAAGGCAATCATTAAAAACTATTTTGCCCAATTATATGGCAATAAATATAGCAATCTAAGAGCTATGGATGAATATTTACAAAAATATAAATTGCCTAGATTAACAGCAGAAGAAATAGAATACCTAAATAATCCCATATCAGAAAAAGAAATTGAACAAGCCATCAAAGAACTCCCTAAGAAAAAATCTCCAGGGCTTGATGGATTCACAAGTGAATTCTATCAGACATTCAAAGAACAACTAATCCCAATACTACACAAATTATTTGACATAATAAGCAAAGAAGGAATTCTACCAAACTCCTTTTATGACACAAATATGGTACTGATTCCAAAGCCAGGGAGATCAAAAACAGAGAAAGAAAACTACAGACCAATCTCCCTAATGAACCACCAAGATCGGGTGGGATTTATACCAGGAATGCAAGGATGGTTCAACATTAGGAAAACCATCCACATTATTGACCATATCAACAATCTAACAAACAAAAATCACATGATTATCTCAATAGATGCTGAAAAATCCTTTGACAAAGTACAGCACTCATTCCTATTGAAAACACTGGAAAGTATAGGAATAGAAGGTCCTTTCCTAAAAACAATAAACAGTATATACCTAAAACCATCAACAAGCATCATATGCAATGGGGATAAATTAGAAGCCTTCCCAATAAGATCAGGAGTGAAACAAGGATGCCCATTATCACCTCTATTATTCACTAGCAGTAGCAATTAGAGAAGAAAAAGAAGTGGAGGGTATTAAAATAGGCAATGAGGAGACTAAGCTATCATTCTTTGCAGATGATATGATGGTCTACTTAAAAAATCCTTGAGAATCAACTAAGAAGCTTGTAGAAATAATCAACAACTTTAGCAAAGTTGCAGGATACAAAATAAATGCATATAAATCATCAGCATTTCTATATATTTCCAACACATCACAGCAGCAAGAGGTAGAGAGAGAAACACCATTTAAAATCACCCTAGACAATATAAAATACTTAGGAATCTACCTACCAAAACAAACACAGCAATTATATGAAAACAACTACAAAATACTTTCTAAACAATTAAAACTAGATCTAAACAATTGGAAAAACATTGATTGCTCATGGGTAGGATGAGCTAACATAATAAAAATGAACATTCTACCCAAATTAATTTACCTATTTAGCGCCATACCTATCAAACTATCAAAAAACTTTTTCATTGAATTAGGAAAAACTATAACAAATTTCATTTGGAATAACAAAAGATCAAGAATATCAAGGGAAATAATCAAAAAAAAATGTGAAGGAAGGGGGCCTAGCAGTACCAGATATTAAACTATACTATAAAGCAGCAGCCATCAAAATGGTATGGTACTGGCTAAGAGACAGAAGGGAGGATCAGTGGAATAGACTTGGGGTAAGTGATGTCAGCAAGACAGTATATGATAAACCCAAAGAGCCCAATTTTGGGGACAAAAATCCACTATTTGACAAAAACTGCTGGGAAATTTGGAAAACAATATG
>NW_025349376.1:0-3023 GCF_016433145.1 Gracilinanus agilis
AGAAAGAAAGAAAGAAAGAAAGAAAGATAGATGAGTGCCAGGGTAGTGGCTCTACTGTTCTTGACAGAGAAAATATTTTTATAAAAATCTCTGCAGATCTTTTCCATTTTTCTTGCTTCCTCTTCTAATTCCATTTTCATTCTTAAATACACTTACAATAACTTTGCTTAGTTGAATATCTTGCTAAGCTTTTTTAAAGCTTATTCTATATTGCTTTTCTTCTCATTATCCTCTATCAGTTTTAGTTATAAGATTTGACAAATGAGATTATACTCTGAATTTATGTTGCTTTAGGTCACCCTCTCTCTCTCAAGTATTTGCCAATTGATAATTGCTTTTTAGGCTCTTTATCTCTTTATTATGAAAAGCAATTTATATCAGTTAAACTTCTATATAAAATTATTATGAATGTGGTAATACATGTATAACCTAGATCAAATTGCTTGTCAGCTCTGAGAAGGTGAGAGAAGGGAGGAAGGGAGAGAGAGAGAGGCAATTTGGAACATATATCATTGAAAAATTCATTTGGAAATTTGTTATTACATGTAATTGGTAAAAATAACATATCTTTATAAAAATACACATGCCTTAATTAAAAATGCTTTATTGCTAAAAATGCTATCAAAAAATCATTATGAATGGTATCAATGTCATTTTTGCTGTTAATTACATATTTTTTTATTATCAATAGTTTAAATAATTCATAGTTGTTTTCTCAAGAGAGTGCTACAGCTTTTTCTCATTTTCATTATTCCATCTTTTTTGCTAATTCCGATCTTTGCTCTGATAAATTGGTAGTCTGCTTGGACATGCACAACTGATTTAACAATGATTCCATAGTAGAATGGAAAAAATATTGGATGTTGAGTACTTGGGTTCAAATCCTGCTTCTACTATTATCTCTGTGACTTGGAATAATTTACATAACCTCTCTGGGCCTCAGTTCTCTTTTTTAAAATGAGAGCATTGTATTAGACAGCCTCTAAAATTCTGTTAGATCTAAATTTATGATCCTTTGTCAATAATAAATCTTTCAAGGGGCAACTAGGTAGCACAGTGGATTGAACACCAGATCTAGAGTTGGGAAGATCTGTGTTCAAATCAGACCTCAGATACTTCCTTGGCTGTGTGACTCTAAGCAAGTCATTAACCCCCACTGTGTAGCGCTGTGTTGGAAAACCTATGGCATGCATGCAGAAGGGGGCTGCTCCCTTCACCCTCTCCACCATGCCCAGAGGACCTTTCTCACATGACCTGCCCCTCTGCCCAGCAGCCCAAAGGGAGTGCTTCCTCCTTCCCCTGTCTGAGGGAAGGGAGAAGCTCAAATGTAGTATGAGGGTACAGTTTGGGCACTCAGTCTCTGAAAGGTTCATCTTATCACTCTTCTGCCTTAGAACCAATATTCAGTATCGATTCTAAGACAAAAGGTAAAGGTTAAAAAATGATAATAATAAAAAAATCTTCCACTATCTGTTAAAATATAATCCTTTTCATTTTTTGTGATGGTAGTTCATGCCCACCATACCTGGTACTTACCAATTATTTTCTCAAAGAAATATTCATGATATAAGTTCATAAATTTTCTCCAGTCTAAAAGTCATTGTCTTCTCATATTGCTTCTTTCTGACCCAGCCCTTCCTTTGTATTCCTCTCTTTTTCCCAATCTTATCCTGACATCATCAGGCACTGGGATTTAATTTGTGGAACATTAGTGAGTTCTTGATGCCTTTATCCCTTTATCCTCTGCAACTAATGTTGGTGCATAAATTACAATTATTTTTACAGTAGTCTTTTTTTTAAAACCCTTGTCTTCCATCTTAGAATCAATATTGTGTATTGGTTCCAAGACAGAAGAGTGTTAAAGGCTCAGTAATTGGGATTAAGTGACTTGTCCAGGATCACACAGCTAGAAAGTATGAAGAGTGAATCAAACTTTCTAGGTCTATCAATCAGCAACATTTAAATTAAATCAAAAACTTAATCACCCCTGCTTAACACTAAGCAAGAGAATTCACAGTCACTTATTAGAATAAGTTCACACCTCCAAAAGCTACTGCTACCTCCTTTGGGCAGTACTAGGCAAACTGAAAGTCTGAAATTGGTTCCCATAAAGTGGAAGAAGGGACAGGAAGTGACGTGGAAAAAGGACTATAAAAAGTCCTGAACTTCCTGTTCACAGAGCTTCTCCTTTGGACTTCTTCTTTGGAGGACTTCGTCTTTTGGACATCTCCTTGGATTATCTTCTCCTTGGGAGTTCCTCCTTGGCCACTCTGCGTTGGTGAGATGGGTGAATAGCTGGCTTACCTTTCCTGGCTTCTGGAGAGATTGGTTCCAGAGAGGCCTTTCCTGGAGGAGGCTGTGTTGTTGGAACCTTTGCTGAAGACACCACCAGGTCCTCTAGTTGAAGGTTACCAAGCCCTGCCAGGGCTGAGCCAATCCAGAGCAACATTAGAGTGGTAGGCTAGACATTTCTCTACCCTCTTCTTACATTTTCCTACTTTCACTCTTTCTACTTCTTTTTTTTTTTTTTTAACCCTTACCTTCCATCTTAGAGTCAATACTGTGTATTGGTTCCAAGGCAGAAGAGTGGTAAGGGTAGGCAATGGGGGTCAAGTGACTTGCCCAGGGTCACATAGATGGGAAGTGTCTGAGGTCAGATTTGAACGTAGGACCTCCCGTCTCTAGGCCTGGCTCTCAATCCACTGAGCTACCCAGCTGCCCCCTCTTTCTACTTCTTTTAAAATAAAGCTACTTAAAATAATTTTTACTTAAGCTATAATATTTTTAAATCGAAGACCACAATGTTACTTTAGAACTTTCATATTAGCATAAAAACCTAAATTTTATATACTTACAAAAGCATCTGAAGCCAAATTTGAATACAGAACCTCAAATCACTAAATTTCATGTAATATTTATTGATGTCTCTGGGTATAAGACCAACTCCTCTCATTTCTTTTCTTTCTTTCTTTCTTTCTTTCTTTCTTTCTTTCTTTCTTTCTTTCTTTCTTTCTTTCTTTCTT
>NW_025349377.1:0-2851 GCF_016433145.1 Gracilinanus agilis
CTCTCTCTCTCTCTCTCTCTCCTTCTCCACCCCTTCCTTTCTTTATCTCTTCCTACTTCCTTCCATCCCTCTTCCTTTCTCCCTTTCTCCTTCCCGTCCCTCCTCTCTCTGTATCTGTCTCTATCTGTTTATACCTTTCAAATGTCAGCTCAAGTCCTCCTTTCTTCAAGAAGTCTTTATTCTCACTGCAATCTATAGTACATTTTTCCTCTGAATTTCTCTATCACTCAATGTCTATTCCACTTATTTGGCCCACACCCTTTGTTGGAAGAACAAAAGACCAAGATTCAGAAGAAGCCTTGAAAGCTGCTCACTTGCTGCCACTTTAACTTTGCAGAGCTTCTTTTATTCTAGGTATTATCTTTAGTTCCTCAGACTCCAACTCTAATTCCAACTCCTGGCATGTATTTCTTTTATACTCATATAGAATATAAATGTGTAATATTTTAGTTTCAAGCAATGTAAGCTATTAATAGCAATTAAGATAATTAAAAATTCACTGTTTCATTGCTCTAATGAATGTTTATGGTTCAATTCATAGTACATATAAAAATCTCCATAGTAGAGCGATCATGTCATAGTCAAATTTGACTTGAATTATTTAGAAGCATTGGCTCATAGTAGAGAGAGTGATAGTGGCCTTGTAGCCAGGAACCCTTGGGTTCAAATCCTGTATGACTATGGGTAAGACACTTAAACTTTCAAAGTTTTACCTTTCTTACTTGTAAATTGAGAGGGTTGGACTAGATAATCTCTCAATTCTCTCATATCTATCACTAAATCTATGGTCCCATAATGGCAAGAGATCTTTTGGAGTTTGATTTTTTATTAAAAAAATCCCTAAAGAGCCCTTATGAATGCTGTGTTCTCAGTAAGATAATAAATGAATAAATGAATGCTTCTTAAAGGACTAAGAAAACTTAGAAAACTATAAAAAACAGCTACAATATAAAGAACCATGTAATATAAAGAACAATTTGTTTTTTTCAGGGGTCTTCAGACCAAGAAGGAAAATTTTCACATCCCTGAAAAAAATAACTGAGGTTTTCTTGGGTAATTTATAATAGTTTTTATCCTTGATAGTTCAAGACAGTTGAAAAATGGTTAAAAATTCCATAGAATTTATCCACTTCATAGAGAGACAAGAGTATTGTGGATGGTGTCAGAATATTTTGTTCACATGATATGTGAAAAGGATATTTGCAGAAAATGCACATTGATAGTAGAGTCTAGAAACAAGAAGAAGAATCTTTGGCATGAGACAGGAATAGCTAAGGCTATTTAAATACAGTACAATTAGATTTAACAACTCTATCAATCACAAGTGCCAGGTATGCCACTCTCCACCAAATTTGCAAAGAATCAGAGAGAGGCTTCCAGCACATTGGATGGATCCAATATGGAGGGTTTTTGGAAAGATACAGAAAAAAACAACCCCAACTGACAAGATGTGGAAGGATCACCATCCATCCCTGTAGAAGAAACAATATCAAGGAAATTGTTAATCCATCAAAATATCAAATTATTATCTTATTTCTGTAGTATGTAAAATCTTGCAGCCATGTTTTTGTCAGAATCATCTTCCCAAAAATAAGGGAGAAAGCACACCATCTTTACTCCAATTTTGCACTCCTAGATATTCCCCTATGTTCATCCTCGAAACTAGGAGAGTATGGCTGCTGCTCTACTTTTGTTCATAATAGTAATAAAAGTAGCTAACATGAATATACCAATACCAGATACTGTGCCAAGTGCTTTACAAATACTATTTTTTTCTTCTCCTCGCAACAACCCTAAGAAGTAGGTGCTATTTTCATCTCCATTTTATAGTTGAGGAAACCAGATATTAAGTGATTTGCACAGGGTCCCATACTTAGTAAGTGTCTGAATCTGGATTTGAACTTGGGTCTTTCTGATTCCTGGAGCAGCACTCTATCCACTGAATTCCATTTTGTATCATATTTGCCACATTAAGGAGTGTAAAATTCACAGTTGTTTTAGTTATTTATAATAGTTTTTTGAACCAATCTTTCAAATGGTTGGTGATAGTTTGCAATTCTTCCTTGAGAAACTCTTCATTTATATCCTTTGTTCATCTTAGAGGTCTTATATAGTTATGTCAATTCTCTATATATCTTAGATACCATTCTTTTGTCAGAGATATCTGATGCAAAATGTCTCCCTCTTCTTAGTTGCATTAATTTTGTCCATGTAAAAGATTTTTATTTCATATAACTGAAATTTCCTATTTTATATTTTATGATCTGCTGTATATTTTATTTAGTTAGGAATCTTCCCTATTTATAGTTGTCAAAGTTACTGCCTTCTTTTTTCCTCCAATTTTTTAATGGTGTAATGTTTATATTTTGGTCAATTATGCTTTTAGATTATATTGTCATATATAATGTATTATGTTGTTCTAAACCCTTTTGGCCTTATTGCTTTTCATTTTCTCAGCAAATGCAATCCAATAGGGAATACTTCCCCCAGTAATTTGTATTCTTGCTTTTGTTAAACTTGGTATATCTGTATTTGATTCCTTCTGTATTTTGATTATCTATTCTGAAAGATTGGTTTACATTTCTGTCTCTTATCCAGCAGCAAACGGTTTTGGTGATTATTGCCCTAATAACAGAGATTCTGAGGCTTTTTACGTTTGTCTTCAGACTCTTTGGCAGTTTGGGGAAATGTATGAATCTCTTATCAGAATAATAGTTTTAATTTATAAAATAAAATACATATGATTACAAAGGAATCAATTACATCAAAATATAGTTCTTAGCATAACTTTTAAATACGTTTGCAGGCCCCAGGCTAAAAATCTCATCCTAAAATATAGTTTAAGATCTAG
>NW_025349378.1:0-3868 GCF_016433145.1 Gracilinanus agilis
AGGAAGGAAGGAAGGAAGGAAGGAAAGAACAAAAGAAAAGAAAAGAATTGGTGAAAGATTAAAAGAGGAGAAATTCTGGCCTTTTGACTTCCAACTTTGGAGAGAATACATGTAGTTGCAGAATCTCTTTAAATCACTGAAGGGAAAGAAAGAGCAGGGGGAAGAGAGACTAAAAGCCAATATGCAGAGAAACTGGCAACCTCAATCATGTCCCTAGTCCCAACTTAAAACAATAGAGTCTTTGGAGTATTTCCCCTTGGCTGAGATGAGACTCCTTTACTTGATTGAGTTATCTTGTTCCCAGTAGCCAAACTCATTTATTCTATGTATTATCTGATTTGTATTCTCCTATGTATACTCTTTCTGATTTCTGTTTTGCTATTGACTTGGGTAAATGAATTTATTTACTTTTCATTGTGTGTGTTTATTGTGGAGTTGGTATTTGGCGAGTCAAGCCTTGGAGATGTATGCATAGCTTGGGGTATTACTCCATTAAGGCACAGGGATGAGGAACACAGCTTGAACATAAAATGTATTTACATTAGACTAACAATACTTAAAGGAAGTAGATAGATATAGTCAGGTATCTCCTTTCTCTTGGTAGAGCATGGGGGCCAACCTTTGGCTCCAACTTTCTGCTTTCCCTTCCAGCAGAAATCAATCTTTCTTGGAGAAGTAATAAGGGAGAAAACTCCGAAGATATATTCTTGCTTCCCTGATAGATATGCATAACCCAGATGGACAAAATATGCAATGTAGCAGCACACACCAGCCACACCTCTTATAGGAATTTATGGTTGAACTAAGGAAATTTCTGAACCTTTACTGCTCTTCTAAGTTATCTATAAGTAGTTTTAAAAAATTAAGTTATTTTAAGATAAAATATATTAGTCCATTAATATTGCTCTAATTTTATTCTTGGAAGGTAACTCTGTAATTGTTAAAGAAAACTATTCAGAAATAAAAGTGATATTAATTTTAATAAATACATAATTATAACACATATATAGAAATAGGAGTATTGTACACACACACAAAGGTTCACAATAACTATCACAGATTCAAATTTTGGTCTGCATCTATTCAAAACCATAATTCATGAGACCACTGTATTTACCTTTTTTCAAATCAGAAGTTCAAAATAAAAAGCAGTGAATTAAATAGCATAAGAAGAGTATCATTAAAGCATTGCTCTCACACACTTGGGGCACACTATCCCACAAATGCACACATCATCAATGAGAAAAGTGAACATACATTGAATTTTCACAGGAAAGTTACATATAAGGAAAGATGAGAAATTATAATCAGAGAAAGAAATTTTGGAAACTTTATTGCTCCATTGTATTCATAAGTAGTTTTTATAATTAAGTGAATATTTTCCTTTAAAATATAATAAAATATATTAATATTGCTTGGGATATCTAGTTGGCACAGTAGATAGAACACTAGCCTCAGAGTCATTCTTATATGAATATGCTCTTAAAGCAATGACCAATATGGAAGTGTGTTTTGGATGATAATAAAAATATTTTTTTTTAAAAAGAAACTTGGAAAGACCTTTTTAAATATCAAGGTGTCTTCTATTATGCTATACAACATGTCTTCTGAGTCTTATAACCACACAGCCTCATTCCACAAGGATTGTCTTAACTTCTTACTCTTTCTGTGCACCCTTCCCTAATTTCTCCTGAAAAAAGGAGCATGGAATATAACTTGGATATAAGTCCATACATCACATTGACCACTGAGATTTTTAGGTAAATATTTGGTGCCTTGTGGTTGAGTCCTCCTCTAATTAGATTCTATTGTTATCCTATGGTTAAGGTAACATCCCTTCCACCCACTCTCATTAGCCTCTGGATTATATACTTTAACAAGTCCCTGACCAAAGGACATACCATTGTCCCTAGGCAACTCTTGGGCATTCCCTATTACAATGAAATCACAAATCTGATCTAAAAAGGCAAAGCAGTTGTGTGTGTGAATTTCTATAAATACAAAGTACTTAATGTCTATAAAATACTTGGATTTCAATAAGCCATTGGCAAGAACAGAAAAATTGACATTACTACACCTAAAAAATATATATTTTTAAAACCCTTACCTTCCATCTTAGAATCAGTACTAAATATGGGTTCCAAGGCAGAAGAGTGGTAAGAGCCAGGAAATGGGAGTTAAATGATTGCCCAGGGTCACACAGCTAGGAAGTGTTGGAGGCCAGATTCAAACCCAGGACCTCCTGCCACTAGGCCTGGCTCTCTGTCCACTGAGCCCCCTAGATCCAAAGAATATTGACTAATGGATTGAGATGAACTTGGACAGAGGCTAGTAGAAGAGTATTAGAGAAGAATCTATGCCTGGTTCCATCTAACATTTTTATCAGTGGCTTCAATGAAACCATATTTTGGGTTTCAAGAATTTGGGGAGAGATATCTCCCAAACAGCAATGTTTAGTCTGGAGATGAGAAGACTTACAGAGAACATATCTCAAAATGTTTGAAAGGATTTCATATGGAAGAAGAATTAGACTAATATTCAATGAGAGGAAGACAGGTCTGATGAAAGTAAAAGTTCCTAATAATTTGGGCAGTCCAGAGCACAATCTATTGATTGTCCTTAAAAGTAAGGAGCTTCAGGCCAACTTGGTGCCTCAGTGGATATAAAGCCAGACCTAGAGATAGAAGGTCCTGGGTTCAAATCTGACCTCAGTGAATAGAAATCCAGACCCAGAAATAGAAGGTCCTGGGTTCAAATATGACCTCAGACACTTCCTAGCTCTGAGATCCTGGCAACTCACTTACTCCCCCACCCCATTGGCTAACGTTTACCACTCTTCTGCTTTGGAACTGATACTTGGTATTGAGTCTAAGTTAGAAGTAAGAATTTTTTTAAGTAGGCATCTTCCTTTTATTGTTGGTCCTCATGTGCAGTCTGAAGAATTACTTGGGCGTTCTGTAGAAGTCATCCTTTTCTGTTATACCTTGGACTAAAAACTATAATTCTTCCTCCTCTTATACCAGTCTATATGCCACACATGCTCTCTACCCTGATATATCAGTCCAATAACCCCATCAAAAAGGGAATGAGTTGGAGATGTCCTGTTTTAGATGGCCATCTGCTGGCTTTCAACAATCACTTGTAGATTTTCCTTAGTGCTCCCAAACCAAATCTTTAATAACACAATCCAGAATTTTGCCAGGAATTGAAATCAAGCTTATGATGCAATGGTTCAAAGATTCCCCTTTTTCATTCTGAGTTTTCCACTTGGGTTTTTCACTTTCATTGGTAAAGAATAACATAAAGAAAAGAATGACATAGAACTTGAATATTTTTCCCTTCGTTTCTCTCATTGTGTAGTGAGGCTGCCATTTTCTAGCTTCATCAGAAATATTTGAATGCTGTCCTAATATACTTTATTTGTTTTATTTCTGTCTTAGAATCAATACTATGTGTTGGTTCCAAAATAGAAGAGCACTAAGGGCTAGGAAATGGGGGCTAAGTGATTTGACCAGTCACACATCTAGGAAGTATCTTAGGTCACATTTGAACCCAGGACTTCCAGTCTCCAAGCCTGGCTCTCAATCCACTGAGCCACCTAACTACCTCTGCTAATATACTTTCTAACAGAAATAATACTAGTGTGGGAAATTACTATGGGTTAACTTCCTTTATAATATTTTAGGATGTAATTCACTTCTGTGTTACATTTTTTTCTATAGGGACAAAAATAGAGGAATTGTCTGTTTTTCAAAGCCCTGCATGGCTGGGAGGCAAGACTTATTGCTCAGTGAATAGATTTACTTAATGCTCAAGGACTTCAAGACTTACTGACCTCAAAATTTTTTCCAGGGAATGTGAATGTTGA
>NW_025349379.1:0-4878 GCF_016433145.1 Gracilinanus agilis
ATATATATATATATATATATATACATTTACACACTAATAGATAGAAAATAGATATGAGGTCCAGCAAATAGAGGTGTCCAGCACTTAGTAGGTACTTAAAATCTTGTAATTGATTTATCTCTATCCATGTATACGTATATATATACACATACCATACATATAGTGAATATACACATACATATATTATGTTTGCACACATATACATATACACAAACACACATACACACACACATATAATCTTCCCCCAGTAAAATGTAAACTCATTTAGGATAGGGACTTATTTTATTTTAGTCTTTTACTACCAGAGGCTGGCACAGTGCCTGATATGGAAGAGGCACTCAATAAGTGTTAATCAATTTCTTGATTGACAATAGATATTGATTTGGAAGCTAAAATTGCCTTATAAAACAATTTTCATGGAATCTTTAAAATTATTATGTGGTATTGTTTTTCTTTTATCAAAACTAGTCTCCAATCAAGTGTTTGTGTTTTGAATACATTAATTTTAAACTATTCATTCTATTTTATTCTGAATTTAACTAGCACAGGTTTTGCTATTGTTCAGTCACTTTCAGTCCTGTTGAACTCTTCATGACCTCATTTGTAATTTTCTTGGCAAAAAATTCGAGTAATTTACTAATTTCTTCTCTAGATCATTTTGCAGATGAGGAAACTGAGGCATGCAAGGTTAAGTGACTTCTCTAGGGTTACACAACCAGTAAGTATCTAAGTCCAAATTGGCACTCATGAATTTGAGTCTTCATAACTCCAGATCCGGAGCCCTGTCCACTGAACCACCTAGCTACTCCTAATGGGTATATAGTAAGTACTTAATAAATACTTGTTGACTTGAAAAAATATAAAAAAGAACAATTCAATGTACAGTTTAGAGAATAACATTTCATATCAAATTGTGGATTTCTATTATAGTCATCTGCTTTTCTTTTTAAGCATTTAGGTGTCCCAAAAGTCTTAGGACAATTTCAAGGTATTAAATTTTTTAAAGTTTAAAACTGCAAAAGACATTTGAGACACAGTGTATATAATAAGTTGAACATAGACATTTCAGATATTCATGATATTTACAAAATCTTGACCCTTAATTAACTTAAATAAAATCCATGTTCTTTTAGTGGTAGGAGAGGCTAATAAAGTCAAGACACATTACCCTTTTCCTTGTAAAACTGGATAGGTTCCCTAGACCTACAAATCTGAGTGCTTTGAGTGCAGCCATTCTAGAAGGCTAGAAAGTCCAACCAATTGGTTCACTTGGCTGAGTTGAGAGAATTATTGCAATAGCTGAGAATTTCCCAGAATTTTCGGGAGAAAGGGAACTTTAAAACTGAGATCTAATTGCCTTGGAGGGATTATGCTTGGTGGTAAAAATGGATGAACAAATTATGGTATTCATGTAACTGAATATAAAAATGCTATAAGAAACAATATGAGAAATTCTGAGAAACCTGAAGTGACTTTTATGATCAGCTAAAGAACTAGGAAAATAATACACACATGACTAAAATAATAAAAGCTAGCATTTATATAAATGCTTTAAAATTTATGAAGCCCTTTATATGTACTGATTTTCACAACAACTGTGTGAGGCAGGTGCTATTACTTTCCTATTTCTTCATATGTTCCTCATTAAAATGTGAGCTCCTTAAAGACAAGAACCATATTATTTTCTCCCTCCCTCCCTCCTTTCCTTCCTTCTTTTCTTTTTCTCTCTTTCTCTTTTCTCTCTTTCTTCCTCTCTCTTTTTTTATCTCCTTCTCTACCTCTTTCCTTCTTTCTTTCTTTGATCAATACTTATTACAGTTCTTGATACATTCTATGCATATAATAAATGCATGTTGGGGATCTTATTGTCCATATTGTCAGTAAAAACAACACTGGAAGACCCTAGATTCTAGAACTTTAAGTCATTTTAATGACTGCTTTTGGTCCCAGAGACCTGTTGATGAAACCCATTTCTATCCACTGAGTAGAGAGGTAGGGAGCTATGGCTGTGGTATGATATGTACCTTGACACATCACGTCCCCTTTGACTATTGCTTGGGTTTAGTTGTTTTTCTCTGAATAACAAGGGAAGGTTGATGGGGAGGCAGGGTGGAATTTTTGAAAGGGAAAGGTGTTTGACTTTAAAATAAAGACCATCAATAAAATATAAAAAAGAAACCCACAACAGTCACAATTTTAAATGAGAGTGGAATTGCTTCACATTTCCTCTAAATTAGAATCAATTTTAAAGATGTTTTTACAGAGCAGGGAAATCCATCTAGTTCTTTCCATATTCATTGGTCACCTACTCAAAAAACATAGAGCAAGGGAGAACAAAAACAACAACAAAAAAAACAACAATTGCATAGGGAGTGATGGTATTAATGGTCAATACTTAGAAAATTAGGCCTATTTTCAGGAAAGCTATAACTGCATCAATAGATTTTTAAACTGGCTTATTTACAGGCTTTTAAGTTGAAAGCTTGAGCAACAAAGAGACATGAAGTGTGATATAATGGAAAGAAACAGCACTAGATTTGAAGGCTGAAATATTAGGTTCAATTTTAGACCCTCATATAGAATCAAAGGTCTGCCATGTTTTTTTAACATTTTCTTTTTCAGGGCTTCCACACACTCATCTCTCTGCTCTCATTCTGGAGATACCATTTCAAGTTCTTGCCAAAATTAGACTCAGTTCCTCTCATTCTTCTCTTGCTTTCAGATGAATTTTTCACTTAGAAAAAAAAGAAAACAATTTTTCCCACCTCATATATTTTATGGTCTCAAATCACAATGAAAAAATATTTGGAATGGCCTCCCTCACCCCAAACCATTTCCTCATGGTAAATCTTGATATCTGTTTAAAATAGCTAAAGGTGGTAAAAAGGATTATGATGAGAAATTAGAGGCAAGAATAACTGTTTGATAAAATGGAAAAGCAAGGAAGTCTTCTTTCTAAGCCTTCTCCAATTTCTTATGTCCCAAACTGGAGTTGCTTTTGTTCTTCAGTCATAAAAATCAAAAGTCAGAGCACTTTGTCATATAGTCTACCTCCCCAATCCCCCACCCCCGCAATACACTATTTTTGCAGTAAAATGTCAATTAAAATGGAAACAATGATAATAATAAATATATTAAATGAGACTATAAGTTGTGTAACATTTGCCAATTTACCTGGGTAAAGGGAGTTTCCTTACCAGGAGGTTCTTACATCAGTGAAAATGTAGATGCGTAAAATATAAGTTTCAGTGAAAATGAAACCACTTTGTTCAATTCCTCCAGGTTATTTTTAGGCCTTATTTTGTATATTTTCAAATGTGGTGGTTTCAGTATAATTTCCCTCAAGGCTATAACCACGTATAGGAGACAGAAGGACATGTGTTATTTGTATGTTAATACATACCTATAATTTGAATATGCTTGCTTACCCAGGTATCAGGATTCCATTTATTGTTTTGTTGATACAAGGAACTCTCAGAAAAGGATAGCCTTCACAAATATAGATCAGTACCTTCTTGCAATTTGTAGTCATAGAGAATCACCCAGAACACTGAGAGGTTAAATGATCTATCCAGGTTCACATAGCAAGTATGTGTCAGATTCAGAATTTGAACTCGGATTTTCCTCATCAGGTCTCTATCCATTATACCATGTTGCCTCTCTACCTGCACACACTCTTTCAAACTAATATCAAGGGAAATCATATAGTATTTCTTATTTTTGCTCTTGTCCTAGATTCTGAGCCTCAGTGTACCTTGAGAGGCCATCTATTCCAATTTCCATGATTTCTAAATTAGAATTTGAGTCCCAGGAGGTTTAAATATCCTATCCTTACTTACACAGGGAGTAAGTGACAAAAGGTAAGACTAGAATCTAGGTTCTTCAGAAACAAAACCCTTTCTCCTGGACTTTTCTGTTTCATTTTTAATTTCTTCTCATCCATGAATTATCTGACCTAATTCTCAGAACCAAAAATGTGAAGCAAAGATGTAACACTTATAGCCAGTTATAAGGAGAGATTTCCTTTGTACAGGGCAAAATGAAATCTAAAATATAAGAATATGGTGCACTGAATTGAATTGTAATAGGAAAAAGAAGGGGAGGTATGCTATGAAGCAAAGGTTTAACATTCAATGAAATAGTGGCACTGCCATGTGAATGGTTTAAGGGAGCATTTTGAGTTGATGAGGATTTTCATGATATTTCAGAGGAACTTTAGGTCCTACAAGGTCAAATATTGCACCGCTAGAATCCCAGAAACTAGGAGGAGCTGGTAAGGCATAGAATCAATTTTGCTGACCCATGGAATATAAAAGGCAGGCTTCCCCTGGAAGAGGAGAGAAGCCATGTACACAGAGCTACAGGAGGGATGCATGTCTGGATATTTTGTCTCTCCCACTGGACCAAAGTCAGATTCAGAAAATTACTGGAAGCATGCAAGTCCACCAATTCCTCATTCCAAAGGGTGCAGTAACTAGAAAGTTCAAGCTCAATGTGTAAAAAGAGTTATTGGCTCAACTCCTATACAGAAATGACTTGATTCTCTTGTTTTTTTGTTCCTAAGTTGTATTTACTTGAACTCTTTTTTAATTTCCTCAGTAGGGGAACTTATGTAGGGTAACTTGACCTACCTGAAGTACAAGGATCTATGCAGGTCTGATCTGATAAATAAAGCAGCACTGATTTTAATATATCATCATTAACCAGGAAAACATCTATAGTCATAGGATGCAGTGATCTGAATAAGTCTTACATTAATTAATTTCTGGATATATATTTCAGTGTTCCTCCAAAGATGACTGGTTTTCCAGTTTCCCATTTTTCTTCCCTTCCCTTCCCTTCCCTTCCCTTCCCTTCCCTTCCCTTCCCTTCCCCTTT
>NW_025349380.1:0-2752 GCF_016433145.1 Gracilinanus agilis
AGAGAGAGAGAGAGAGAGAGAGAGAGAGAGAGAGAGAGAGTCATAGGATGAGGCAGAACAGGGTGGGATGGTGGGGAATGAAAATTCAATTTCTCCTAGCAGGAAACCCAATGGAAAAAGAAAAGTGGGGAGAACCTTTCCTTCACATAACCTTTTATTTTAGGAAAGGAAAGAGGATTGATGGCATAGCAATAGAAATTTAGTCACTAAGTTTGGCCATTATCGAAGCTCAGTTTATAAACAATATAAACTATGTGCTTCAAAACCAGAGTGAGATAATACATCAGAGCCTCACTAAAATACCTTCTCCTGAGACCAAGACATGGAACTACCTGATAGGTGAGACCACCAAGTAACAAACTCCTTTTGATACTTCAGTAACTAAGACCCCTTGGATGGGGCCCAAAACAAAGCTACTTTATACCCACTGGAATTCTGCTCAGTAACAAAGAGTGCTATACTGAGGGGCACCAGTGTGAAAGTTTTGTATTTAAAAGGCCACTCACTTGCTCATTTTTTGCCTCATGAAATTTGAAGGTAAGAACAGAGTTACCCTGAAAACACTGAGAAACACAAAAACTACATGGCAGAGGGTCAAGAGTAAAACTCTCATTAGAGAAGCTGACTAGCCCAGTGGAAAGAATGCTGGGTTTGGACTTGAAGAACCTGAGTTTGACTCCCAGCTCCATCCCTGATTATTCATGTGAACTTTCCTAAGGCCATGCTTTAAAACTCCCTGGGTATTCAAATCTATAAAATTAAAGGGGTCGCATCACATAACCTCTAAGGTCTCTTCCCACTTCCAACCTATAATCCCCTGATCTCCTGTGTGATATAACTGATACATGCTATTTTTTACAAAGGAGGCAAAATTAAGTTATAGGCAGATCCCAGACACCTACCCTCACACCTTTTTCCACATTTCAAATACAAAAAGGACTCACCTGACAGCCAAAAGAATGGGAGTCTAGATAAGCCCTGGTCCCTCACTTTGCTCATCACTAAAAGCAGAGAAAAGATGATCTTGGAGCTTCTTTCCAGATCTCAAAGTCTAGAAGTCTAGAAGAGAGAAGGTAGCCCATGAGAGTTTTAACATTTGTGCTGGCTTGACTTAGCAGCTGGGTTCAGGAGCAAGCTCATGTCTCAGGGAATGAGTCATGGAGATAACATGCTGAAGGTAACAGGCATAACTATTTCTTGCCAGTCCACACAGTAAGGTTGGCAGACCCTGATCATTTTAGTAAGTGATGATTTGCTACTGTCTGCAAATGATAGAGTTGTAGGAGATAAAGAACAAACACAGTAGTCTAGTGAAAGAGGGGAGACACTTTTGCAACTCCATTTAAATAGAACTTCAGTCCAAGCAAATTACAAGAGAAGGTGCTTGTCAAAGAGCTGTGGTGTTCATTCAAGAATAAACACACTCCTTAGCTGGCTCACACACACACATACACACACACACACACACACACACACACACACCTTCCCACTCTCTATGGGTCAGGTCACCTTTCAGGGTGGGAGCTGGAAATGAAGGCATATTTAAGAAAAAGAAACATATTAGCCTATTAGAAATGGATTCTGCATTCCCACTACTGAACTGTATGACTTTTCAGAGGCACAATAACAGCTCACTAATCCAGAGGATGAAATGGAACATTTGAAATTACACTAGAAGCCCAAGGAAGAAGGGGGAGGTGGGGGAAGCAACAACTCAGTACTTACAGGAATGGTTTCCATTTCAAGACATTATTTATATCCTACCAGAAATTCCCTGAGTTCATGAGGGTGAAAAACAACATCAGTAACAACCAATATAGATCACTGGATGGTTCATCCCAGTGAAACTGCCTTATGAAGGGACCCGTTCCAAAACAGTGCAACTCACTCACAAGGACCCAAGCGGAAAGGTTAGGTTTTCCCAGTGGGATAACTGAAAGATCATTCTCCCAGTTTTTTTCAGGGTTAAACTTTAGAGGTCAATCTAATAATCTTTTGGGGGTGGATTTCCCTCCTCCCCTTCAAGTCATCTTCCTGATAGCTGGCATGGGAAACGTAGCTATTCGCCATCCTATTAGCATGTGCTCTCTGTGGTGCCAGTTATAAGAGACAATGAGTCTTCCACACCTAAATCCCGTTCAACTTTTAAAGCTGTAATTACTCAGAACAACTGAATACTTGCTGTGGCAGCCGGGGAAAGCCTGGAGAAATTCACCAACCTAATCATATCACTTTAAAAGGAAAGCAAGCTGTACAAATAAGATAAACTATAAGTACAGGGGGAACAGGGAGCTGGGGGAGAGGGGTGTTAAAGAGCAAGAGAAAAAAAAAATCCTTACTTGTAGTTAGCTCTTCAGTCAACACATGTCACAGTCCCGGAGATATTAGAATTTCACGGGCTCTCGCCAGTTTACAAATTCTCCGGAGTTTATCCTCTGTTTATTTGTGAAACTTTAAGAGGCTGTGGTTATAGCAGAGCAGAATGAGTTCCCCAGAACATCCAGAGCCCCCACAAAGTTCTCCAGAATATGCAGAGCAAGTTTGCTGAGAGTTAGTTCCTTCTGCTGTTCTGTAGTTGTTCCGTACTTGTAAATACAAGCTCTGTGGACAAAGTCCCAAATGACATCACTGGCAGCTGCATATTGTTGAGTCTTTATTAACTGACTGTCAAAAAGAAAGAGGAGAGGGAGAGGGAGAGAGAAAGAGGGGGAGAGAGAGAGAGAGGGAGACGGGGAGAAGGGGAGCAAAGGAG
>NW_025349381.1:0-7399 GCF_016433145.1 Gracilinanus agilis
ATATATATATATATATATACATATTCATTTAGAATATATAAATATTGCATCTGTTTTTTTCCTTTAAGGAAGAGAATCTGCAACTTAAACTGGTGAGCTTGACTTTAATTCTGGACAAAGTTCAAGAGAAGAGTTACATTTGGAAAAGGAAGAAATGATCATAATGAGTTTGGAATCCACTAGCATATACACCAATATTATATAATGATTTTTATTTTTGCTGCAAGAGAATTCAGTGGATAAAATACTGGACCTGGAATAAGAAAGAGCTGACTTCAAATCTAGCCTCAGACTCTTATTTAGCTGTATGACCCTGGGCAAGATATTTAGTCTCTACCTCCTTCAGTTACATCTATAAAATCAGGATAAACAATAGCATCAACCTTGCAGGATTTTTATTGTAAGGATCATAGATAATGTGCATAAAGAATGTTGCAATCCTTAAAGAACTATATAAATTCTAGTCACGATGATGGCTGACTCTCCATATAACAACACAATTGGGAACCTTTCTTTTAACATTTATTTTTCCCCTTAGCACTTGAGCAAAGAATGTTTTCCCAAGCACTCCTGTCCCTTCCTATAATATGCTTATGTTTGCATAGCACTTTCTAGGATATTTACAAAATGATTTCCACACATTGCATCACATAATATTTACAATAATTATAATATTTCAGTGCTAGTATTATTATCCTTATTTTACAATTGAGGAAACTCAAACTCAGAAGGATAAATGATTTGTCTAAGATATGAACCCCTTGAGGAAAAGTCTGTATTTTGCCTTTCATTTGTATCCCCAGAGTTTAGAAGAGTGTCTGATACATAGTAGGTGCTTAATAAGTGTTCATTGATTGACTACTCTATTAGAGAAGGCACCATACCTCACACATAATGGGTACTTTAAAAATTCTCACTCAATCAGGTTAAATTGAATTCAAGTGAATTATAATGGATTATATGGTACTGAAGTGACTGAACTAGGACTGGCTTCCAAATCCAGTGCTCTAAAACATCAATATAGCAGCCTGCACTGAAATAGACATTGAATTCACTGTACAAAGATATAAAGCCAGGCACTCCTCATTCATTTTCAGGGCTTAAAAAAATCTGCTTCTCTTGCTTGGACAGACAATTTACAAAAATCGATCCTCTATTCCATTTCTTCATCCCCTCAAGACACAATGAATACCTTGCAAGCATTCTTACTCAGAGTTCTTTCCTTTGTTTACTTACAGATACAGGAGAGATGAAATATCCATCAGGTAATGTGTTTTCAGTGCTATTACTCTGTTCATTTTGGAATAATCATGCCAAAAGGCTACCTTGGTATCACTTCCACAGCCCTACTTGATTTGTATGGTTAACAACATTCTCCTGTTTGTATGAAATGGACTCCCTTCTCCAAGAAGCAGCTTTTTAAGGGAGATCAAGCAATTCTGGCATGCTGATCTTCTTTCCAACTCTAAAACCATGAGGAAACTCCCAAAGACCAAGACTGCAAGGTTAATGCCTCTTTTATTTAGTGTGAGCAGAGATTTCCATCTTTAATAAAAAATAAAGGTTCAGATATGCTCTGAGAAGCAATTGCAACAAATAGTTTGGGCGAGCTTGAGCTGTTAGTTTAGATGAAAGCTGATAGATCCAATAAAAAGATCTACTGTGTCCATACAGTTTCCTATTATCTCTGCCTTGGGAAAAAAGTGACTGGAGGTTGTATTGTCTCTGGGAATGGTTCTGAATGTTGCACTGGGAAACATGGGTGTTAGGTAAAGAAGGAATGATTTTATAGTTTTGAATGGTGATGAGTGAATGTACTATGGAAAGCAATCAAATTTGGTCTTCTATTCTGATTTTTCGGAAATTCCCCTTGGTAGTCAGAGGACTATAGATTTAGAAGTGGAAAAGATGTTAGAGGTCAAATTGTCTCTTCCTTTGTTTTTTAAACCTTCCCTTCTGTCTTAGAATCAATACTGGACATTGATTCCAAAGCAGAAGAGCAATAAGGGCTAGGCAACCGGGGTTAAGTGACTTGTTCAGGATCACACCAAGGAAGTGTCTGAGGTCAGCTTTGAATCCAGGACCTGCTGTCTCTAATCTAATGCTGGCTCTCAATCCAAAGAGCCATTTCTCTGTCCCTCTTCCTCTGTTTTTAATCCTAATTTTTGACAAGCTGACCTTTATGATGGAAAATGTCTTGGGCAGGCTTTACTTTGTTTCCCTTTTGACTCCACAAGTAGCTGAAGGACAACAGGGAAATCGTGATTCAAAAATTACCTTATTTTAAGGTCTTCTGGAAAAGGGGCAAAGAA
Source organism: Gracilinanus agilis (assembly GCF_016433145.1). NCBI lineage: Eukaryota > Metazoa > Chordata > Mammalia > Didelphimorphia > Didelphidae > Gracilinanus > Gracilinanus agilis. The sequence goes on from NW_025349381.1 coordinate 2,313, forward strand.
TGACATATAGCAGGTCAGACTTGGATTCAGAAGACTTGGGTCCAAATGCTGCTTCTGACAGGTATAGCTGGAAACAAATATGATGTTAAAGCAAAAGGTTAATAAAACTTTAACAAAATCCTATCACAGATGGTCTTTTAACATTTACCCATTGCTTAGAGTCAGAGGAATTACCTTTATATCTCAAATCTGTAAAAGTTTCCCTTGATTAAAAATGTGATCTCTTTCACCATGGCTGACTGATTCTGGAGGCTATGGAAAGGGCAGCAGAGTAAGACCTTGGTCCAGCTAAAGAGGAACCATTTCTCTAACTTCGAGGGAGAAAGGAGAATACTGATGCTTCCATTTTCTTGGTTCCTATATGCCACATAATCCTGGCCCCATACTATATTACCCTAGATCCTTTATGCAATTATAATGTGATAATGGGGAAAAAAACAGGTGAGAAATTTCTGAGATTGAATAATATTGGGACTGAAGAGCCACTGATGTACCAGGTCAACAGAGTATCAAGTGAAATACAGTGCATTAGAGGGAGACAAGGAGGAGAGGTAGCGGGAAGAGTTACTAGCTTTCTGTTGTAGCTAGGAATTTTTTTCTAGTATATTATTATCAGCCATATTTGTCTGACCAGTTAGAAGGAAGACAACACTTCATGCTTACTATTTTGTACCTTTTATGTTCTTTTAATGAAATCTGCTTTTTATTTTTTTAATTTTTATTTTGAATATTTTCCCATAGTTTACATGTTTTATGTTCTTTCCCTCTACCCCAAATCCCCCTAACCCCCCTTAGCCGATGCACAATTCCACTGGGTTTTACATGTAAAATCTGCTTTTTTAAAGGGTCATTAAACAATTGTGGAGTCAAATGTTCCATGCCCTGATCTTTTGGGGGCACTTCCTCATCAATCAAATGAGCACTTCCAGGCACTTGGGAGAGTATCCAAAGAATAACAAGTAATTTTAGATGACATCCAGCTTTGTGCAGTCCATCCCCTCTGACCTGTTGGATGTTATTTCATTCCTAGTAAAACCCACTCTAAAATTTTTAAATTAATTAAATTAAAATGAATTAAATTTAAAAATGAATTAAATTAAAATTAAAATAAATGCCTTGGGAAATAAAAAACATGTAGCAAATCTTTGATGATCTAGGACCCAACTAATCATAACCTCAATTGGAATTTTTAACTTGATTTATTCATCCATTATTAAAAACCTACTAAGTGCTGAGAATGCAGAAAATGAAACCATCTCTGCCTTCCAATAGCTTATATTCTACGGGGAGATAGCTGTAATTTATAAGAAAACAAACTAATTAACCAAATTAACCAATACATTGTTGTTTAATCTTCCAATACAAACTGGAGCAATGCAAATTCAATTATCATTGCCTTCTACATTTAGAGGACCACATAAATGGAATTATTGTTTAATGATGGATCTAACTCAATGCAACATGCCTCTTTAGCACTGGAAAGATTACTCTAAGACTTACTATTGTGTCTCTGAGCAAGTAACTTCATATTCCTTTGCCTCAGTTTCCTTATTTGTAAAATAACAAGGTTAGACTTGATGTGTATACATCAAATCCTTGTGTGGCATGACTCTAGGCAATCTAATTAGCTTCTCATAGCCTCAGTTTCCTCATACTATAATAAGTAGTTTGGAATAAATGATCTTGAAAATCACTTTCAGCTCTCAGTCCTATAAACTATAATCAGCCATCTATTTTCTGGAACTTAAGATAAAAGTTAAAAAAAAGAACTTTTTTTTTTCCTTTTCCGAAATGTACCTGTTGAGACCAGTTTGAGAGGAGAGCTGGATTCTTTCTCACCAGTATTCAGAACAATGTCCTCCACAGCAATGTGGACATTATCCCCTTCCCTCTTCATAGCATTTCATACATTGATTGAAAGACCTTTCCAACATTCTCATTTGTCTTTGGTTTCACAGTTTTACCATGCTGAGCCATCAGGGGACTCATGGAAGAATGGTTCCTACTTTTTGTTCCATTTATACAGGCAAAGATAACAACTCATTTTCTACTTAATAAAACTAGCTAAAATATCAAAATGATGTATAGTCATTTTTCTCCACAGGATTAAGTGTGATGTCAGAGTAAAATCTATCATGATGATTAAACACATTGGTTCCCATGGGGGAATTACTGCCTGTGTGGTTCAGGACCAGCTATAAGAGGAATCAAGAAGGCAAATAAGTCAGATAAGAGCAAAGAATTCTGATTCCTCTGTGCTTTCCTGAACCACTAAGGAAGGCATTCAAAGGCACCCAACCTCTGCTCACCAGAGCTACTTCAGAGTAACAGCTCTAAGCACATAGTAGGTGCTTAATAAATGTTTATTTACTGACTGATTAACATGGTCTCCAATCAGCACAAAAGGAGAGACATATTTCATTAGAATGAAAGGGAGTAAGAGAAAGATATTTTTAATTTTAGTAATTACCCCCTCTCTTCTATTTTATAAGTAAGAGAAATTAAAGGCAATAAGTCAATCAATTGACATGTATTACATTTGGGTGGTGGACCCTATTGTAGGCACCATGGATGTTAACAAAATTTGAGTAATACCAGGGAAAGCAACATGTATACATTTGGTCAATACCAGCTATATTCGAAGGAAGTATAAAGTAATAGAGTGTAATAAAGGAAATTACCAGTTGCATTACTGGGAAACAGATCGTGTAAGTGTTTGACCTGAGTTTTGAAAGAAGTTAGAAATTCTACATGGCAGAGGAAGAGGGAGTGAATTCAAGGCCTGAGTGAAGGTTGACATGACTTTTGTTAGATATTTATTTCCTGCTTTATTCTTCTCCACCCTACTCCCATGATTTTTCCTTTCTAAGTCAAGCACCTTTCTCCAAATATCATGATTTGGGGGGTCCCACAACATCCCAAATACCCTTCTGATTTTGTTCCACTTTATTAGTCTAATATGTGACATCCAGCACTGACTAATTTTGAGTCTGGCCTTGTCACCTTTATATTCGTTTGCCTCTTGGATACTTTCATCTGGCCCCTTCCTATCTTTCCTGTTTTCTTATAACTTAATTTCCTCCATGTGCCCTGTAATCCATTGGCCCTACCCTCTCTGATGTTTCTCCCTCAAGACACTCCATCAGTACATTTTCACTGACCATTGTCCCTCTACCTAGAATTTCCTATGCATCTCTGTATCCTGCCCTTGTTTTCTTCAGAGCCAAACTAATTAGCCACCTTGAATAAGAAGTCTTTCCCAGACTTCCTTAATTCTAGTGCCTTCCCTCTTGGCTTTATCTCCAGGTTATCCTGGATATAACTTGTTTGTACAAAGTTGTTTGCATGCTGTCTTCCCCATTAGCCTGTGAGTTCCTTGAAAGCAGGGCCTATTTTATTTTATTTATTTTATTTTATCTATTGAGGTTACACACTTAGGCACCTAAATGCCTTTCTTTTGTCTTTCTTTATATCCCCAGAGCTTTTCATAGTACTTGGCACATGCTACTACTTATCAAATGCTTGTCAACTTGAATCCAAGTTCTGTCTCTGCCACTTTCTAATTATGTGACCTTAGGTAAGCCTAGAAAAGCAAAGAATAGGATGAGATTTAGAGTCAATGAATTTTATTTGGTCTTTTAATTTGGGAGACACAATAAAAGAATCTAGAGAAAAAAGATAAATGTGAACCACAGACGATTTCTATCTAGCTATTTATCTCACATTCATAGGTACAACCTCTTAGTATTCTACATTACTCTTAAGTAAAACAAAAAGTAATCATAGATTCTAACTTAGACTTCACAATTGTGTGGTGTTCTAGGGTTTACAAGAGGACAGTGCAGTGTTAGGTGGTGCAATAGATAGAGAACTAGGCCTGGTATCAGGAAGACTCATCTTCCTGAGTTCAAATCTAGTCTCCAACACTAAGTAGCTGTGTGACCCTGGGCAAATCACTTTGCCCTGTTTTGCTCAGTTTTTTCATCTATAAAATGAGCTGGAGAAGGAAACAGCAAACTATATCCATAATTTTGCCAAGAAAACACCAAAAGGGGTCCCAACAAATCGGATGGAATAGATAATGACTGAACAACAATAAAAGAGTTTACAAGAACTTTGAGAAGTATGTAGTACAATAGTATTGTCTCCATGCTACATTTGAAGAAATTGAGGCCATAGAATTGAAGTGATTTAAGATTCTAATACAATATGTTTATCATCGGGAGAGTCCCTGAAAGTCATAAGGCCATATTTGATGAACTGAGGGTAAGTGAATTGCCAAAAGACATGTAGGTTGTAGATCATAGCATTGGAATCCATAATTAGATCTTTGACTCAGGATAGCTAAATATATAGGTATATAGCTAGATAGATAGCTAGATAGATAGAGATATGCATTATTGCTTTATTAAATGTTTAATCTTCACATTGTATCATCTTTTATAAATTAACAGATTCACAAAATTTCTGAGTTGAAATCAACCTCAGAGGCCATCTCCCAATCAGTAAATGAATGGGCATCTCTTCTATGACTCCTCTGATAAGTCATCATATAACTTCTTCATAACCTTTAGTCATGGTGAACTTACTCCTTTATCCTAAGATAGCCTATTCCACATTAGGACACTAAATGTTAGAAAGGGTGTTTTGGTGGTTGTGGTTTTTCCCTTTTATTAAACAGAAATCTACTTTCGTTCAATTTCTACCAATTGTTCATAGTTCTGCACTCTGGGGCCAAGAAGATAAAATCTAATCCCTTTTCTACATGACAGTGATTCAAATACTTGAAGACAACTATTTTTTGCCCCCTGGAGTCTTCTCTGAAATAAACATCTTTCCTTCAGCCAATTCTCATATGGCCACATTTCTGCTTCTCTCACCATCTGTGTCACCCTCCACTGGACCCTGACAAGTTTGTCAAAAGTACTTTTTAAAATGTGGATCCTACAACTGAACAGAACTTTAAATATGGTCTGACCAATACAAGGTAGGGCAGATTGATTATCCATAGTCTTTTAAAAATTATAATAACTTTCCCCACTTCCTTCCTTCTTCCTTCCTTCCTTCCTTCCTTCCTTCCTTCCTTC
>NW_025349382.1:0-4176 GCF_016433145.1 Gracilinanus agilis
GTGACCATGGAATGATTAGTATTTTTATTAATTACTTGGATAAAGGCATTGAATTCTCAGATGACATATAGCTAAGAGAGGCAACTAATAGGCTAAAGGATAGCATGAATACCCAGAAAAGATCTGGAAGCATAGAATGTTGGGTAAACCTAATAAAATGAATCATGCCAGCAGAAGATAAGATCTTACACTTGGGTTCAATAAAACTGAACACAAATAAAATGGGAAGTGGCTAGCAAGTAGCCCTTGAGGCTTTATGTAGAGTACTTGAATGACTTTGTGATCTCATCTATATTAGTGGTCCCTCCAACAATGTGAATTGCCACCCATCCATCCCTGACAACGTTTGGGTCATCCCCAGTTTGAGATTTCCTGAGTTCAAGAGCTGGACACCAGTTGCCCAGAGGGAGAGGAAGTTCTTAACATTATAACATGTTATAAGGACTTCCTTATAATAAGTAAAATGGTCTGCTTGAGGCTTTGGGTTTCTCTGTATTTTTATGAGTTCTTGTGCATCCTTTTTACTTTCTGTGGTTGAAGAAATAAAAAAACTTTCCCATATTCAGTTGTCATATTATTCACTGAATACTTTGTGGGAAAAGGCCCTGTTATTCACTTTCAGAGAAACCTTAGACATAAGCCAGACTTAAGCTTGGGCTTTAAAATCTCCCTCGAGAAATATAGGTGGAGATATTCATAAACCAAAGAGAATTTGACCCTTTGTGGTAGGGTGAGGGCTGTCAGGCACTGAGAAGATTAAATTGATTCTGTATCCTTTTTTATTGATCCTATTTACAGGTAAATAGATTTTGTCCTGTAACTACCCAAGTCATAGTTCTTTGTCTCTGAATCCAGTGCAGAAATTCAGCTGGCCTGTAATGGATTAAGTTTGGAAATCCAGTTCTGCTAATCGCTGTTCTATTCTTGCCTCAAGGAATTCTGCTGTCCTTGAGGGATGTGGGTAAACACCAGGGAGCTGAGTCTAGTACAGTATCTTTATACCACCACGCTCTCTTTCAAGGATGTCTGGTTCGCTATCCAAAGAAGTCTGGTCTTCTATCTTTTAACCTTGCAGGTGGATTCAAACAATGAACACTTCTTAGTCACAAGAGGGAAAGAGGCGGTTGTTGCTAGCCCCTTGATTCCCAACTTCCAGCCACTCATAATGTTCCTCTTGCTTCTGCTATGTAACCAGGCGCATTGTTCTCAGCCCCCTCATGTCGCCTACCCTCTTCTATTCTTTGTTCAAACCTTGTAGAAATGGGTTCAAGTCTTCACCTTGGGGCCATTTGGCATAAATCAAGGCAAGCAACTGACCCCTTTATTAATAGCTATGGCTTTCTGTTTATAAACTGTTATCTTAATGGGAGAGAACGTGCCTCAGTCTACTTTTGTGGACTTTTTACTTGTGATAGCTCTTAGGATCAACCTGGATCTTTATGAAACTAGGGTCCCTCATGGGGGAAGGGGGAACTGGATTATGGGTAACACTTGGAAATAATATGGTTTATTTCCATATCACTTCTATCATGGGCCTCCTCCATGTACATTTGGTCTAACTCAGATATCTTTCTCATCTTTATTTTCTTGGCTATAAGCACAGCCAAGATTGTGAGGTTAGAGTCCAAAGATGTTGATTCTCATTATCTTAAACACTGAAAAGATGTCATAAATCCTTTACAGATTGGTGCCATCTTTGTTTGGAAAGATGTTTCCAACAGATTTGGAAAAAATATCCATATTTGTTCCACATTTGTTGTCCTCCTTCCAGTTTCATCCTTAAACGCCCATGGGATGACTTTATTTAGATGAATCTTCTACCAAGTTTTCTTTGAATTGCTTTTCCCTCTACTACACCTCACTGTTTTAGGAGGTAGAAATCGCTCATAATCCTGCAACATACTTCTGAGTAAAGATTTTGCAAGCAAACGTACATTTTAGACACTGGCTACCATAGTTCTCCACTTGGCAAACAGGACAAGTATTTCCTGAGGAAGGTAGTTTTTAGGCTCTTTTGGTCAGCAATTGATTTATGCCGGTGAAACTTTTGGATGAGATTGTTATAATCAGAACTAATGTCTTTTCCTTCATCCATTTCCCATTTTTTGGGCATCATTAACTTGTTGAAATAGGTCAGGCTGGAGTGATTTTAATTGTATGCCATGTCTTATTCTCATTTTATTCTTTTAGCTTTGTATTAATTTTGATTTTGCTAAAGCCAAAAATTTTGGCTTAATGTTAGGAAAAACTCCCTAATAGTCAAAGTTGTCCCATAATAGGATGAATGATCTGTTTGAATTCTTTCTTCTTTAGAAGTCTTTAAGTCAGTGCTGGCAGGCCACTTGTGTATTGTACAGTATGGGTTGGTCTTGGTGAACTCTAAGAAATTCTAAGCGGCCTACATGCCTCAAGGACCACTTTCTTCTCAGTCTTAGCAAAAGTAGCCTCTTCCTTTGCTCTTCGTGGCACTTAGGACAAACTGGTCATGAAGCACTCTCACAAACAGCTCTATACTGTTGTTATTGTTGTTGTTAATTCAGTCCTCTCAGGCCTGTCCTATTCTTTGTGATCCCATTTGGGGTTTTCTTGGCAAAGGTCCTAGAGTGGTTTGTCATTTCCTTCTCCATCTCATTTTGCAGACGAGGAACTGAAACATACAAGGTTAAGTGACTTACCCAGGGTCACGTAGTCAGTGAGTGTCTAGGAAGATTTGAACTCAAAAAGCTAAGTTTTCCTGACTCTAGACTCAGTGCTCTATCCTCTGTGCCACCTAGACCTATAGTAAAGCTATTATGTACCGGCCAACTAGATAATCAATTCCCAGAGAAGTAGCTGGACTCGGTGATCTTTCAAGGCATTTGCAAGACTGAATATGATCTTATTAATGTTCCCTGAGTTCTTTTGGGAGAACAAGAACAAGAGGCCTGCAGGACAGATATTTATGGATGGGTTTCAGTCTGCAGCTTTGGAGGCATCTAGATGTGGTAGACAATGTATTTGGGTCTGGAGTCAGAAATTGTTCAGTTGATTTCAATCAACTTTATGACCCCATTTAGACTTTTCTTGGCAAGAAGACAGGAATGATTTGCCATTTCCTTCTCCAGCTCATTTTACAGCTGAGGAAAATGAGGTAAATGGAGATAAATGACTTGCCCAGGGTCACACAACTAGTAAGTGTCTGAGGTCAGATTTTAATTCAGATGAGTTTTCCTGACTCCAGACCCGGCACTCTACCCCACTGTGCTACCTAGCTGTCCTATGAAGATATGAGTTCAAATCCAACTTCAGACCTTGGACAAGTCTTTTAACCTGTTTGCCTCAATTTCCTCAACTCTAAAATAAAGATCATAATAGCACAAACTTTGCGGACTTGTTGTAAGGATCAAATAAAACCTATTTATTAAGTGCTTAGCAGAGTACCTAGCTTATAGTGATGTTATCTAAATGCTAGCAGGAAGGAATGCCTGAGTCCATGAGATCACAATGAAATGTTCACCTTTGGAGTATTCAGATTAGATGTTATGCCTTAGATCCCCTTGTGTCTCATAGAGAACAAAGCAAAGTAACTTACAAATAAATATTTGTGGAATGAATGAATGATCTAGCAGTGAGGTCAAACTCAAGTAGATATGGGGCCACCAAACTGTACATGGATAGAGATCTCTTGGGGACACATATTAACTTAGAAAACCATCTGTAAGCATTTGTTTGTATTCTATTTTCTTTTTATTTCTTTTGTAAAATACTATCTAATTCCATTTTAATCTGGTTTGCGGCATATTTTGGAGTGCTAGAGGCATTGCATTGGACCCTTCTAAGGGTCCTGGGCATGATGGGTCTAAAAGTCAACAGAGATAGAATTGTAAACCTCCTTTTTCTACTTTGTCACCTGGGTCTGATTATGCTCAGGAGGACCCTGACAGTCACCACCATTAAATATCTGGAAATCATAGGATTCTGAGCTGGAAAAGTTCTACGAGGAGGGCATCTAACCCAATCCCCGCCCTTTATTTTACACATGAGAAAACTGAGTTCACCGGATTTGGAGCAGGTGTAGCACTGGTTTTGAGGGCCAAGAAGATCTGGTTTGAATCTCATCTCTACCAGTTATTATGTGACTGTGGGCTGGTTGAGCCTCATCTATAAAACGGAAGGAAAGAAACAAACATTTATTAA
>NW_025349383.1:0-5852 GCF_016433145.1 Gracilinanus agilis
GTATATATATATATATATAAATAATGTGATAGAATACTATCATGCTATTAAAAATGTAAAAGTGATTTTTTTTGAAAAGTGATTTTCTATATGTAATAGCTGGGTAAATATAATTTATATATATGTATAATATATAATAGACATAAACATATGTGTATGAGAGACAATATAAGTATACAGTACCTAATAATAAACAGAGAAGACTATATTGTATATCCTTTGGGAAACCACAAAACCATTTTAATAACCCCAAACTTCTTCCAGAAAGAGAGCCTCCCCCCACTTTTATAAATCCTTACCTTATTAGAATCAATAATAAAGGCAGAAGTGCAGTAAGAGCTAGGGAGGGCCCTTCTTTTCACACCAATATTCTACTATTATCATTGTATGGCTGTAAGTTAAGGAAACTACTATCTCAGAAGAATTAAAAATTATTCTCAGAGGGTACCCAAGGGTATATAGTGGTTATGAACATATGATATGCAAGGAATTTGAAGAATTGGAATAAAAAGTTCCCAACTTTTGATGATCAAATCTGATACTTCTTTTTTAATACGAATCCTTCTTGATCTGGTATATTTGACATTATTAACCACTCTTTCTTCTTGGATATTCTTTCTTCTCTCTGTTTTCATAATATTACTTTCTCTTGATTTTCCTTCTACTCCATTACTCTCTAGTCATGTTTTTTTGGCTCATTATTCATATCATGCTCTCTAATTGTGGGCATTCCCCAAAGCTCTGACCTAGACCTTCTCTTCTGATCACTCTCTCTCTTGATCACTTCAACAGCTCAGATCTACATGCTGTTTAGATAATATATATGTATATGTATCAATATATGTTCATATATTGATCATATATGTGTGTATGTGTATATATATCCAACCTAGTCTTTCTCCTAAACTCTAGTTCCACATTTTCAAATGCTTATTGAACTTTTCAAACTGTTCCAGACATTTCAAACTCAACATTCTCCAAAACTGAATTCATTATTTTCTCCTGAAACCCATCCCTAACACCTAGTTTTTTATTTCTATGCAGATTAACACCATTCTTCCAGTCACCTAAGTTATCTTTGACCCTTCATTACCCCTCACCTTAAGTATCCATCAGCTGCCAAATCATGCTCTTTCTACCTCAATGTCACTTATATCTGACCCTTTTCTTCTACTCATACAACTTCCACTTTAGTTCAGGTCCTTGTTATCTTTTACCTGAGATTATGATTATCTGATTAGTTTCTTCTCTCCCTATTTTAGCCCTAGCTGTGTTAGTGATGATATTTTTTATATGTAGATCTCAACATGTCATTATCCTGCTAAATAAACTCCAGTGGCTATCTACTACCTAAAAAATGTAAACTCTTCCATTTAGCTTTTTAAAACTCTTTACAACCTGGGCCCAACCTATCTACCTTGTACATTACTCCCCCTCACACTCAGCAATATAGCAAATTTGAACTTTCATTTTTTTATACAGGTTACTGCATCCCCCATTTCCTTGCATTGGCCCTGACCTTCCCCTGTGCTTAAAATGTACTTTCTCCACAAATCCATTTCATAGAAGCACTTTCTTCCTTCAAGACACAACAGAAACATTACCATCTACATAAAGTCTTTCTTGATATCCCCAAATACTAGTGGCCCTCACCCTACCCACTAACTACCTTGTATATATCTACATTGTATTTATTTTTATTCTCTTTATATATATTTATAATTATTTCTTTTTAACCCTTACCTTCTATCTCAGAATATATACTAAGTATCAGTTCTAAGCCAGAAGAGTTAAGCAATGGGAGTTGAGGGTCTTGCCCAAAGTCATACAGTTAGGATGTATCTGTGGTCAAATTTGAATCCAGGTCCTCTGGATTCCAGGCCTAGCACTCTGTACACTGTGATACCTAGCTGCCTCTTCTCTTTATATTTCTAATCTTGAAGATTCACTATTTAGACCACATGCTTTAGGATGCTAACCCTACTCCCTGCTTCACTAAGGGGATCTATTGTTCTGGTACTATATAGGCTATCTGGAACATGTTTAATTCTGAGGGAGCCTGTTATCTAATAAGAGGAGAGCTCATTAAATCCCACTCTGGGAGCCTGAAAAAAAAATGTTTACTTATAGCTTAGGTTATGGTTTATGTTTCCCAAAAGAAGTATGAGATATCCAAAGCACATTATGAATTCAGGAAAGGAATAGGTAATTTATTCATATACCCAAAAGAAATACTAAACATAAAAGCCTCCTAAGTGCTTAACTGACAAAAACAAACTTAAGAAAGAATTTAATAACTTGTAATTTGAATCTGCTGGAAAGCTAAGCTTCCATCCAAGCATAAATCAATTTTTTTATCCCATCTACTTAAAAGTAATTTACCTTTGTTGGGCACGAATACTTTGATTCAATCCTAACTTAAATCAAAACCACTGCATTAGGGAGGGATAGGTTCTAAAAGTAAGCTAATTCAAAACTGGACAGGGATTATAAAGGTTAGAAATGTTAACTTGGAAATAACAGAACTACTAAAGTAGTCAGACAAACCTAAGTCTTTAATCAGGAATAGGGATAGGGTCCATTGTCTACCACTCAGAGTTCAGTGCCACATACCACACGGGGCCTACGCCCTGGGGACTCTGGGAATCATATCCCTGGGAGAAGGTACCACACTAAATGCCTGCTCCAATGCCAACTCTGCCCAGGGAGAAAACACTGAGCTAAATGCTGACTCCAAAAAGTGAGGGAACTTAGGGGAGGGTGGGGGGGTCTCTTATACCCTCTAGAGAAATTGCTATGGTAAGCCAATGGAGACAAACCGCAAACAGGTTGCAAACCTTTTTGCAGCCAGCCTCAGGAGTATCACCTAGGGGTCAGCTATAATACATCAAAGGCAAAGGTCAAACTCAGGAGCTGGGCTCCTGAGAGGAGACTTTAACATAATAAGGGAAGTCTCTAAAACAAATAAAAGGCACTTAAAATTAGCTATGCCCACAAATCTCCCACCTATGCTAAGGGTTCCCGAACAGCTCTAAAATCCATAGTTCTGTGATAATTAGATTAAGTCTACACTGCCCATCTTTAGATTTGATCACTAGAACACCTCTAATTCTGGGAGGTCTGTAACCCACTTTGTGCTAGAGAGGGTGATGAATCAGAATCAACTGACTGCCCCCTGGGCAGTACTAAGAGAAGTGGCTATTGTGATTGGACATGCAAATCAGGAGGGAGGCACAGGAAGTGACGCATAAGTTACCCCTTTAAAAAGAGGGAGTTGAGTGAGTGAGAGGTCTTCGGTTGAAGAGAGCTTCTGGTGAAGGATCTCTTCTGGTTCATGGAGGAATGTTGGCTGGAACGCGGAGACCTTGGTGAGACTACTTTAAATATCTTCTTTGAATTCCACGTGGTGAGTTTAAAGACTGACTGAATCTTCCTGAACTTCTCTTAAGAAATTTCTTTTAGTAGATTCTGTGAATGAAGTTTGCTCCATTCACCTCCGGGTCTCAGGCCCTCTAACTCCGGCGGAGAGTTAAGATCTACCTGGATTAATTAGAGGATTGTAATAAATTACCTACTGGGTTAGATTCTTATTTCCTTATTTTCTCTCTCTCTTCTTAAATGTAAATAAACTTCCATAAAAGTCAATTTTGACTTGAGATTATTCTTAATTGAGGATTGATAATAGTTCAATCCTCTGGCAACCATCTTTTAATATATTGAACCCATAAAACGTCTTTCCCCCCCCTTACATTTCAACCCCAAAATAGGGGTGCTTGGTACTGAGGTTTCTCAAAGGGCAGAGGTAAACTGAGTCATCCAAATTTCCTGTCGACACTAGAATAGTGGAAGGAACAAGTCTGAGGTTTCAGCACACCTTTGAGAAGTGAAAGGACTAAGTTGAAAAGGGAGATACAGAGGAAGATCACTGACTTGTACAAGCTTCTCAATCAGAAAACCTTGAATGAAATAAATGACAAGAAAAAGGTGTCAAGTCTTTCCCCCCACTTTTCCTAGGTAATCTTGTCTATCCACAGATACTATATGATCTGCTGTTTTTTTATACAGATGTTTCCAGTAAATTGCATTTTGCTTCAATTACAAAGAAGCCAGGAATTTACTAGAAATAGATATAAATGTAGAGGTAGGGAGAAAACCTAATTTCTGTCTCAATGTTAAAACATTCTCCTAGGCTCATAATGATTTTGGCTGGACTCAGAACTTTTTCTGAAAATCTAAAATAAACTTCTAAAACCTGAGGAGGAAGGAAACCAAGTGTACTTTAGGGGATCATTACTGTTACCCCTTATACTTAAAAGTGAACTAATTATTATGAGTATGCACTAATACATTGTGCTTTTTAGATAATAAGCATTTTTTGCCTAATTTTTAAGGTGGTTTCTTTAAACATGGTCAAGAACTATACCTGCTTGAGATATTGCAGCATTAAAAACAGGAGTATTGGGTGTTTTGTTTTTGTCCCGGCTTATCATTTTATCAGTGGAGGGAACTGGAGGAGTATAAAGAACTCAAACTAGAGTTGCCCAGGGCACTGAGGGATGGAGTCACCAGGTCAATTTTACAAAATGAGTAAATTTGGAAGGCTGGATTTAAACCTGAAGCAGTTGAGCCTCCCAGGTCAAGCTTTCTAGTTTATACAAGGAAACTCGGGGCCATTGAGCTTTAAGTAACTTGCCAGTAAACAGGAGTTGGAATTAGAACCCAGATCTTTCCAAACTCCAGGTCCAGCCCTCATATCACGTCGTGTAGCCAATCCCAAAATCCTTTTTCTACTGGACAGGTTCATGATGTCATACTTTCTGCTTAGGGATAAAGATGGAGGGGAGGGCGGGGGTCGGTAAGCAACTCTATAGGAGATGCTCAGAGTATTGTGGAGGTGTACGTTGAGGTGGTCCCGGACAGTGGGGTAATCAGGATCCCTAGCTTTGTGTCTGTGAGGGACAGAGGGATGGCTGGATGGCTGAAGGGTGGGAATGGTAAGAAAAGGAGAGAAATCCCCAGTGTCTTCCTGTCTTTCTCCCCTCCCCCCCTCCCCTCGTCGCCTTTCAAGGGAGGAACGGTTTAAGGGGCGGAGGAAGAAGCTCGCTCTCGCTCTCGGGGAACTCTCGAGCTCCCATTCTCTCCCTCCCGGGGCGCGCGCTCCTTCCCTACTTGGCTGCGGAGCGGAGAGGGTGGGGAGTGACGCGCGGAGGGCTCGACGACAGGCGCGCAGAGACCGGAAGGAGGGGTCTCGAGAGCGCAGAGGCCATCATCTACGCATCGCCCCCCACCCTGCCCTCCTCAGTTCAGTTTGCTTGTTCTCCCGCTGCCTCTGACCTTTCCGCAAGCCCCCTTACGTCTCCCCCTCACTCGTGCGGTGCGCGAAAAGACTCGGCTCGCGCGCTCACTGGCAAGCAGGCCTCGATCTGTGGAGGCTAAGGGGCGGTCTCCGCCAGCGTCGCGAGCTCCGTGTGTGAGCAGGGCTGCGCGCGCGCCTCTGTGTGTGTGTGTGCGTGTGTATGTATGTATGTGTATGTGCGCGCGCGCGTGTGCGCGCTGTGGTGGGGTGACGGGGAGGAGGGCTTGTAGACTGTGAGAAGAACGCGCGTGTGTGAAAAGGGGAGGGACCGTGTGTGTGAAAGGGGGAGGGGATCGTATGTGAGTAAAAACGTGCTAGGGAGAGTGTGTGAAAGGGGGAGGGGGTACTGTGTGTGAAGGACTTCGTGTGTGAGCAAGAACGTGTGTGTGTGTGTGTGTGTGTGTGTGTGTGTGTGTTAGCGAGAGCGCGCGCGCAGCGCCAGAGTGTGTGTGAGAGGGCCGGGGACTCTGGCTGCCGGAGCCGCCGTTGCGGGAGG
>NW_025349384.1:0-1290 GCF_016433145.1 Gracilinanus agilis
TTTCTTTCTTTCTTTCTTTCTTTCTTTCTTTCTTTCCTTTCCCATCTTAGAATCAAGACTAAATGTCAGTTCTAAGAAAAGAGCAGTAAGGGCTAAGTAATGAGGGTTAAGAGTCTTTTTCAGAGTCACACAGCTAGGAAGTATCTGAGGTCTGATCTGAACCCAGAACCTCTCTTCTCCAGGCCTGGCTCTATCCACTGAGACCCTCAGGTGTTGTCCACCCACTCCTCTTCACCCCTGTAACTTGCTGAACCAAAATGCCTCTCTCTGGCTACGATTATATATGTGCTATCTCTCCCATTCGAATTTAAGCTCATTGAGAGAAAGGACTGTCTTTGCTTTTCTATTTGGCACATAATAAGCACTTAATGAATGTTTTTTTCATTAATTCCTTCAGCAGTTTAAAGCAATGAATCAGGAACTTTATTGACCAGAATAATTAGCCAAAATAGAAAGGCATTCTCCGGTAAGGTCTTTCCCACAATAATGCCACTCTTTTTCCTCTCCTGGTGGTGGCATTCCAGGTGTAGTTTTGCATGGGGTAGGGGAAGGGAGGTCTCTGCCCATGGACCCTTGGGTACTAAGGTCTGAGGTTTCCCCTCTCATGTGAGATTTATAATCATTGCCTTAGTCACCAGCAGTTCTTGGTACAGCTCAGGTTCAGCTTGATAAGACAAGTGACTCACAGTTTTTTCCCTTTACCACCACACACTGCACACATCATACACCTAACACAAAGGTTAGTCCTGCATCATACATGCCAAAGATACCACCTAGGCCAGCTTTCAGGGGTATATGGGCAGCCAGTTAGCATCCCATCATTCTCTCTACTGTGTTTTTAAATTGTTGCCTGCCACTGTGCCCACACTGTTTGCTAGAGTAGAGATGGGAAGGGGAGTTTTCCAGAAGAATAGAGGTCCTTGATTCTTCAACTTAAAAAGAAGTTGTCCATTTTGTTCTAGGAAACTAAATGATACAGTGAATGAAGTGCTGGGATCAGGAAGATCTGAATTCAAATTTGACCTCAGACATTTCCTATGTGTGATACTGGGCAAGTCATTTAATCCTTTTGCCTTAGTTTTCTCAACCGTAAAACTGGGATAATAACATCACCTGCCTCTCAGGGTTTATTGTGAAGATTGAATAAGATAATATTTGTAAAAGATTTAGCATAGTGGCTGGCACATAGGCATTTAACATATCCTTCATCCATGCCTTCCTTTTTGTTCCTTTCTTTCTCTCTTTTCTTTCTTTCTCTCTTTTCTTTCTTTCTTTCTTTCTTTCTTTCTT
>NW_025349385.1:0-2954 GCF_016433145.1 Gracilinanus agilis
TGATACATGTTATATATTATATAATATATTACGTGTATATAAATATGTTATATATATATATTCACTAAGGTAAGGGTTATTTAAAGTAAAATGCATAGCAAACATTTTGGCCTCTAAAATCTATAAAAAAGGTCTCTTATCCAAAACTGAAAGACATCTCAGAAATCATTTAGTCCAAAGAAACTGAGGCCCATGGAGGGTATGACTCACTCAAAGCCACATAAGTTTTAAAAGTATATTTGAACCCAGAATATTCCCAAATTTCGCTTTATGATCTCATGCTAGAATTTTGGCAACATTGATTTAGAGCTAGAAAGGACCTAACAGGCCAACATCTTGGTGTAGTGGCTAGAGCCCTATCCTCTGAGTCAAGATGACATGAGTTCAACTCCCTCCTCAGAAATTATGTGTTATCCTGGTTAAATCATTCATTTCCCTGAGCCTCAATTTCCTCAAATCTAAAATAATGAGGCTAGGTGGTCTCTGAGGTCTCTTTCAACATTAGTTCAATGATCTGAGAGACGGGGACCCTTGGATGGGATGGCAGGACACCCACCCCTTTCAATTCTGTTTTCTGTGGACATACACAAGGGTTTGACCTTCATCCAGCATCCCAGAGGCCTTTTCTGTAGAATGGGAATAACCCAGTGTGACTGGTCCTTCCTTCCCCAGCCCCTACCCCACAGCACCCACACAACCCCAGCAGAAACACTCTCATATGCCCTGGATGCAATGCAGGCATCTCAGAGAAAGTGCCAAGTCAATACAAATATAATTTCCAAGAAGCTGTCTTAGTAAGAGGGAGAATTGATTAAACTGCATTCTCTGCTCTCCTGAAAATGAGTGATGCCTTCCTCTCTTTCTCATGGCAGTCTTGCTGAGTCCATTAGGCTGCCCTGAAAGGGAGCCAACACTGGCCCTGTGGAGACAGGCAATGGCGGGGTGAAGAAGACACTGGAAGGAAGCTCTGGTCTTGGCAGCTTTGGCCGAGTCATGTCCCACTCTTTCGGCTTTATTTTCTCCCTCTGTAAAATGGGGACAAGAGGGCTAGGGAGGCTAGATAATCTCCCAGGGCTCATCTAGGTCTGAAGAATCCCACCCCTCCTGAATATCATAGACTCACAGCTCTAGAGATAAAAGAGACCATTTAATCGTTCCTTCTTATTTTATGTATCAGGAAATTGAAGCCCAAGAACTTGGGTTCCTAGATGTAGAGCTGGAAAGGACCCAAAGGTCATCCAGCCCAAACTCTCATTTCACAAATGAGTAAACTGAGGCCCGGGTGATGAAGGGATTTGCCCAAGGTCACAGAGATAGGTAATGTCACCCACATCCCCCTCCAGTATATCATACTGCCTTTATGTATAAAAGAAAATGATTATTCTCCTCTGTCTCCATGGAGAATAAAGAGAAATGGTCTTAAGGGGCAGCAGTGAAAAAATAAATTGGACCTAAGGAAGAATTTCCAAATAGTAGAGGGGGATTTCTGAATGTTGGAGTAGAACTGGGATTAGGGAACTCTCTAGAGAGGAAACTCCCTTCACAATACAGATAGGCATCTGTTTTGCAATCTGTAGTCTTAGAGGGCTACCCGGGACACTAGGAAGTTGTAAGTGACCTGCCCAAGATCACAGAGTTAGTGTGTAGCTAAAGCAGGACTTGAATGCAGATCTTCCTGATGTTGAGACTAGATATCCATCTGAAGAATCCTCTTTAAAAAAAAAAAAAAAACAACTCTTATTTACTATCTTAGTAACAACTCTAAGATAAAAATGCAAGGATTAGGCAAATGGAGTTAAGTGACTTAGCCAGGATCACACAGCTAAGGAGTGCCAGATTTGAACCCATTTCTTCCCAAGTCCAAACCCGGTGCTCTAATCACCTAGCTGCCCATGAAGGGTCTTTTTCCCAAAAGTATTGTCTATCAGTTCTGATGGAGCAAAAATGCTCTCCACCTCCAGAGAAAGAACTAGAGCAAAGCAGAGGATCTTTCACATTCGTTCAGTTGTACTCTGTTTGATCACAGCCTTGGTTCAGCTCTGGAGACCTCATTTCAAGAAGGACCTTGTGTCCATCCATTGGGGAGTGGCTGGACAAATTGTGGTACATGTTGGTGACGGAACACTATCGTGCTGTAAGGAATGATGAACAGGAGGATTTCAGAAAGAGCTGGAAAGAGCTTTGTGAACTGATGCAGAGTGAAACAAGCAGAACCAGATCACTGTACACAGTAACAGCAATATCCTACGATGATCAGCTGTGAAAACTTGGCTCCCCTCAGTGATGCGCTGATGTGGGGCAATCCTGAAAGACTCGTGACAGGGAACGTTCTCCCCCTCCAGAGAAAGAGCTGCTGGAGGCATCTTTCACATCAGCGTATTTGGGGGTTTATTGGGGGGGGGGGGTTGTGTAGGAGTTTGCTCTTACAACAATGACCAGTATAGAAGTGATAATAATAAAAAAACATTTTTAAAGAAGGACATTGGCCAACTGGAGTGTACCCAGAGGAAGGCAAAGAGGTTGCTGAAGGGCCTGGAGACCATGCCAGACAAGAAGCATCTAAAGAAACTGGGGGTGTTAGCCTGGAGAAGAGAAGGCTTAGGGGTGATACTTTGGCTTCGAGAAGAGACATTAGACTAGCCCTGCTTGGTGGGAGAAGACAACATGAAGAGTAATGGGGGGAAATTTCAGAAGGGCTGGTCTGGGCTTCAGTTTGATTCCATTCCACAAGTATTTATCAGAGCAGCTAGAGGGCCAGGCCTGGAGTTAGGAGCATCTGGATTTAAATCTGGCCTCATATGCTTCCTACTTGTATGACCCTAGAGAAGTCACTGAACCCCAATTGCCTAGCCCTTGCCACTCTTCTGTTTTAGAACTGATATTTAAGAAAGAAGGTAAGTGTTGTTTTTATATATATATATAGTTATATGTTTATATATAGTTATATGTACTTT
>NW_025349386.1:0-5837 GCF_016433145.1 Gracilinanus agilis
AAACAATAAAATAAAAGCTATATATGTATAAAATAACTGTTTGGTAAGTATGACCTATCCTGTCCTTTTCAGCTCTAGATCTATGGGCCTATACACTCAATTTGGTATGAAGCACATTAAATTGAGGGAGAGGGCACTAAACAGGGGAAAGAAAGACTGATAAAAAGTTTTGCGGAGGAGGGAACCCAAGCTAAACCTTTAGGACAATTAAGAATTCTAAGAGTTAGAGAAAAGGATGGGGGTGCTTCTAGGGAATGAGGAGTGGTTTGTGTAAAGGCAAGGATGTGGTGCATGAAAAGCTGTGGCCAGGGCATATCAAGAAGGTCAGTTTGGCAGGGATATAAACTTTATGAAGAGGAATAGTATGAGATAAAGCTGAAGATGTAAATAGGAGCCAGATTGTGATGGACCTTCAAAGCCATAGTGAAAGATAATCTCTATTTTATCTTCTACTCATTAGATAACACTGGATGCTTTTGAGAATAGTGACATGGTATGAATGCCAAGAGAACAAAGGGAAAAGAGAATAAAGGGTAAGAGAAAAATTTATCATTGAACTAGTTAACTATGGAGTTATCCATATAAAGAGAGCATATAAGACCAGAGCAGGGCTGGTAAATTGGGAAAAAAAGACGAGTTGAACAATTTGAAATCATAGTAAGGATGTAGGGAAGAGACTTGGAAGACACTAGACGTAGTAAAAACCTAAAGACATTATTCTTCCCTTTCCCAAACAAATGGAATTAAATGTCTTACTAGCTAAGAAGTGACTTGTTGAAGATGTAGCAGTAATGTTTAAATCAACTGTCTACATGAATGCGGTCTAAATATCATTAATAGCTGAATTGAGCTGATTTATTAGGATAAGTAGAGAAATAATGGCATGATTAGAGGAAAAAATAAAGATGAGAAGACACTAGATATAATTATTGAAGTACCGATCTGATTAAAGAAGTATTTATTCCACAAAATCAGAACTAGATAACACTGAAGACTTTAATCTCTGATTTTTAACATATCTTCAAAGAATATTGTACCTTGCATGTCATAAGCACATCAAAAATATATAAGATGCTTAGAATATGAACTTATTTGAAAAAACCATATGGAGGATGATGGAAGATTATGATTAGTGTTTCATTAAATGGTGGAGGGAAAAAATGTCTGCAGGAAGCTTTGCAGGCATTCCACTTAAGCTAGATCATCCCAAGAGTACTTAAAGATATACCTAGAAAGAAGACAACAGTTATGAAAAACGGAGCACAACTGTCAACATTTTCATAACAAACTATTTTCTTCAATTGTTGACAGTGAAAACCCTTATTTAGTCGCAAACATCTTACTCCCTAATGTGCTATATGAAGAAATAGAAATGGGAAATCATATTCAGGATGAAGATGGGAAGAGCAGCTGGTGGAAATCTACTATAAATGCAAGAAAATCATGCTTGATGGGATGCAAGTTTGAAAGAATTAAGGGATCAATTAAGGAAGATGCAAATTATTAGAAGAAATCATGGATTGTATTGTTATTGAAAAGTGATAAAAAAAGAAAATTAGTAATTATTGACATGTTTACTTCTTGGTCTCCATAAGACTTATCTCTCTAGAGTTTCATGATACTGCTCTCTTTCTTCTTTCTTCTGTGTGACCTCTCCTTTGTTTCCTTTGCTTGATCTTCATGATCTCCATAAATGCCATGCCTGCTAATCCAAACCTATATCCTGGGCCCTCCTTTCTTCTCCTCCTATACTCATTCATTTACTGATGTAATCATTTCCCATGCTTTCAGTTATCATCTCTCTATATATGTTAATATCATAACAGATACTCTAAAGAAGAGAGTGACTTTGCTAGTTGGTCATGAATTATCAATATCAATCAAGGCATAAAACATGGACATCTGTGACTGCCAAAGGTATTCATCAACAGTATATAGCCTGTCCAAGCCAGAGGCAACATGGATTTCCTATTGATAAAGGTGATAGCATCCAAATATTCCTTTTGGTTGTTAGCATGATGTTGATTACTTCAACCCAGCTTCTTATTAGGAAAACAATTGACCCATAAACATTTATGCAGAGAGAGAGAGAGAGAGAGAGAGAGAGAGAAAGCTAGTTTTTTTCAACAAAGGTAAAAAATCTGCCAATGACTACCTTAGGATAGGTGAATAAATTATTGAGTGAACTATTTTGAATAATTGTGACTTGGAGAAGCTATATAGCATAACAAGTGGTCAGATCTTGGTAAAAACCATTTTGGTAGATGGGCTAAAGAAGGTTGAGGTACAGACCTAAAAACCAGTAGTGAGTTAGAAGATTGTCTACCCCAATCATAGGAAGAATTCCCCTAGTGAAATAGGGGATGAGAACAATTTGTTCCAATGGCCATATAGAAAGCTGAAACAGGAGATGTGGGGTGCTTAGAGCTGGGTCAGACACCAAAGATACCAAGGTCATCCTTTGTGTCCTGAGCCATTACCAGTCAGTTATATTGCCTTTTGTCCTATCACTGGACATTGATGACTCTAGAAGAGAGAGGGAGGCTGATGACTAAGTGCAACTCTATGTCCCTTTAAATCCAATCCAAGGACAATTCAGGATCTCTCACCCTAATGTGACTGGGCCCTTTCAAAAATGAAAAGATGAAAAGTAACAACAAACACTAAATTATTATCTTCTGTTATGATCAGTAAATAACATTTGTTGCATAATTATAGAATAGCTCTTTTTTCTCTATTTCCATAAGTAATAACCTCAAAGTATTCCGGTTTTTCAATTCTTCATATGGAAATAAGTCACTGAATCATAGAATTTTCCATTTGTCCCAGTATTTTACAGCTTATCACATTCAAGTGAGTAACTGGCTTTAGAACCCTAAGTCTTACAGCTTCAGCAAGTTCTGAGTAGAACTAAGCTCTAAATAAGTAAACTGTTAAGACAGAGTTAGCTCAACAACGGTTTTTGTCTAAAGCAGACTTATGCCCCAGACTAAAGGACTGTCAAAGGTCATTCCCTTGTATCTACAAAACTGCAGAGCCCACAAATCAGATCAACTAGTATTCCAAAGAGTTCAGACTAACTATCCATATGGAAAAAAACTATTTGGGTGATTAATGCCTGTTGTCTAGATGAACAAGCAGCTGAAGGAATATCCCATCAATACTAATACCTGGGCAATTAAATGATGGAAAGAAATATCAGTATCACAAAACTAAGAGTTGTACAGGACTTGTCCCAAGTTATACGAGTACTAAGTATTAAAGATATAATTCGAACCCAGGTTCATTAATTCAGAGTATTTTTTACTTTGTGACAGTCTCCTATTATACCATGATGCCTTTAATATGTGATCAGAAAATGAAGTAGTAGTTCATTTAAGAACAAATTTAAAAAGGAAACAAGAAAATCAAATCACCAGTATAAAAAATGAAAAGAGTGAATTTGCCATCAATAAAGAGGAAATGAAAACAATCATTAGAAGTTATTTTGAATATAGCAATAAATATGACAATCTAAATGAAAAGAGTGAATATCTACAAAAAATAGGTTGCCCAGATTAACTAAAAAGGAAATAGAATACTTGAACAATCTCATCTCAGAAAAAAAAATTGAACAAGCTATCAATGTACTTCCTAAGAAAAAATCCCCCAGACAATATAAGTGAATTCTATCAAATATTTAAGTAACAATTAATGCCAATATTATATAAACTATTTGGGAAAACAGGTGGAATCATACCAAATTTCTTTTATGACACAAATATGGTGCTGATACCTAAGCCAGGAAGAGCAAAAACAGAGAAGGAATATTATAGGCCAATTTCTTAATGAATATAGAGGCAAAAACTTTTTAAATAAAATACTAGAGACTACAGTAAGTGATCACAGGGATCACTTTATGACCAGGCAGCATATATAACAGGAATGTAGGACTGGTTTAATATTAGGAAAACTATCAGCATAATTTGCCATATCAATAACCAAACTAACAGATCCCATGAGTATCTCAATACATGCAGAAAAGGCCTTTTTCAAAATAAAATATCCATTCCTATTAAAAACATTAGAAAGCATAAGAATAAATGAATATTTCTGCAAAATGACAGGCAATAGTTGTCTGAAACCATCAGCAAGTATCAACTACAATGGGGATAAGCTAGAAGCTTTCCCAATAAGATTAGGTGTGAATCAAAAATTCCCATTATCACCACTATTATTTAATATTGCACTAGAAATGTTAGCTTTGGGGGAAAAGTGAAAACAAAAGAAATTGAAAGAATTAAAGTAGGCAATGAAGAAGTTATCACTCTTTACAGTTGACATGATGGTGTGCGAAGAGAATCCTTGAAATCACTAATTCTCCTAGAGAAATCCTTGAGAAATCATTGAAGAACTACTTGAAATAATTAATAACTTTAGCAAAGTTGCAAGATACAAAGTAAACCAACACATATCATCAGCATTTCCACATATTACCACCAAAGTCTAGCAGCAAAAGATAGAAAGAGAAATTCCATTTAAAAAACTCTGGGTAATATAAAATCCCTGGGAATGTACTTGCTAAGACAAACACAAAAATTATATGAACAAAATTATAAGAAGCTTTTCATACAAATAAAGTCATCGCTAAATAATTGGGAAAAAATTAATTACTTGTGGAAAGGCTGAGTTAATATAATAAAAATGACAATTTTAGACAAATTAATATACTTATTCAGTCCCATACCCATAAAATTACCAAATAATTATTTCATTGAACTAGAAAAAATAATAACAAAATTCATCTTGAGGAACAAAAGATTAAGAATATCAAGGGAATTAATGGTAAAAAGTGAAGGAAGGTGCCCTAGCAGTACCAGATCTCAAACTATACTATAAAGCAGTACTCATTTAAAAAAATCTCATAGTGACTAGAAATAGAATATTAGATCAATGGAATAGTTTAGATACACAATATATAGGGATAAATGACTTTAACAATCTAATGTTTGATAAACCCAAAGATCCCAACTTTGGGGATAAGAATTCACTATGTGACAAAAATTTACTGGGAAAACTGGAAAACAGTAGGGCAGAAGCTAGGTATAAACTGATATCTCACACCTTATATCAAGATAAGGTCAAAATGGATACATGATTTAGATATAAATTGTGATACTATAAGCAAATTAGTGGACCATAGAATAGTTTACTTGGAAGATCTATAGAGAAGGGAAGAATTTATGATCAAACAAGAAATAGAGAGCATTATAAGATGTAAAAAGAATAATTTTAATTATATTAAATAATTTTAATTAACTTAATTTAATAGTTTTATGTATGTTAAATTTAAAAGGTTTTGTATAAACAAAACCAATGAAACCAAGATTAGAAGGGAAACAATGAAGCAAAAGAAAATTTTAATCAAATTTCTCTGACAAAGGTCTCATTTCTCAAATATATAGAAAACTAAGTCATATTTATAATAATACGAGCCATTTCGCAGTTACAAAAGGTCAAAGGATTTGAACAATCAATTTTTAGATTGAGAAATAAAAGCTATCAATAATCATATAAAAATTTTGTAAATCACTCGATTAGAGAAATGTAAATTAAAATAGCTCTGAGGTACTACTCCAGACCTATC
The DNA here is from genome assembly GCF_016433145.1 of Gracilinanus agilis. Taxonomy (NCBI): domain Eukaryota; kingdom Metazoa; phylum Chordata; class Mammalia; order Didelphimorphia; family Didelphidae; genus Gracilinanus; species Gracilinanus agilis. The sequence goes on from NW_025349386.1 coordinate 5,627, forward strand.
AGAGTGGCCAATATGACCATAAAGGAAAGTGATAAATGTTGGAAGGGATGTGACAAAACTGGAACACAAAAGCATTGTTAATGGAGTTGTGATCTGATGCAAGCATCCTACAGGGCAATTTGGAACTATGCTCAAAGGGCTAAAAACTGTACATAGCTTTTGATCCTGTAATAAGAATACTAGGTATGTATTTGAAAAAAGTTTTTTTTTT
>NW_025349387.1:0-1950 GCF_016433145.1 Gracilinanus agilis
ATATATATATATATATATAAGTTCTTCAAAACCTGCTGTTAATTCCAGAACAAAGTAAGTAGCTACTAGCTTACGTTCCTTTAGTCCTGTAAGAACTGCAAAGCAGCTTACACACATTTTATTTGATCTTCACAACTCTGTGAGGTAGGTGGTGTTATTATTTCCACTTTACACACGAGGAAACGGAGACTGAGAGAGGAAACAGGATTTCCCCCGGTCCATATATAATAACTATTTTTGTTCAATTGGGTCCAGTTCTTCAGGACCCCTTTTGCGATTTTCCTGATGAAGATAATGGAGTGATTTGCTATTTCTTTCTCATTTAACAGATGAGGAAACTGAGCCAAAAGGGTTAAGTAATTTATCCCAGGTCTCACAGCTAGTAAATGTCTAACATCAAATTTAACCTTAGGTCTTATTGACTCTAGTCCCAGCATTCTATCCACTGCACCACCTATTTGCCTTGAAATACCTTTCAAAGGTAGGATCTGAACCATGGTCCAGTGTCCGCACTGTACTGTCACTCTACCAGGCTAGACTACCTTTGTAATATTGAGTAAATACTTGTTGGATGGTTGGTCTGGAAATAGAGACTTTACCACCATGGATGAATAGCAATTTATGTTCATTAAGTAGAAAACCAATCCTAATCCACTTTATGGTAATCTCTTCTGGGGTAAAAGCTAACTGTTTAAAAAAAAAAAAAAAAAAAAGGATGGTAGGGCAGATTCGTGGTTCTTGGAAACAACATTGCTTTCTTTGATGATGGGTATATAGCTCTACATAGGGAGATAAAAGAAACTTTACTATAGTCTTGCTTTTGCACTAATTAGTTCTGTGACCTTGAACACATTACTTTAACTCTTCTTTAGCTATCAAATGAGAGCTAGAATAGATTTCAAGGGGATAGATTTAGAGCTAGAAGAAACTGTGCCATCCAACTCCTTCATTTTTCGGGTGAGAATCTAACTTTGGCCCTGAAAGTTTTAGTATTTGCTCAAAGTCATATAATTATAGCAGATGGGACTTCAAACTGGCTTTTGATGCCAAACTCATTGCTTTTTCCGTTGTATCAAGGTGATCTCAGAGAGTCTTTTCTACTCTGAATTCTATGATTTTTTTGTTGCAATATGGGCCAGGATAGAAACTGACCAGAATAATCATAGCTAGCTTTTGTAGCCTTTTGTTTAACAGAAATTACAACTGAGATTTTAATAATCAATTTTTTAAATTCATACCTTCCACCTTAGAATCAATACTGTGAATTGGTTCCAAGGTAGAAGAGTCATAAAGGCTACGCAATGGAGGTTAAGTGACTTGCCTTAGAGCCACACAGCTAGGAAGTGTCCGAGGCCAGATTTGAACCCACGACCTCCCATCTTTGAGCCTGGCTCTCAATCCACTGAGCCACCTCGCTGTCCCCATAGTTGTTTATTTTTGCCTTATGTCTTCACTTCCTCTTTCACATATTCATGGAGTATTGCTTAACAGGCATTGTGGTCCAGTGTTCCCATTGAAGAGTTTTGAACTAGAAATGAAGATCCCAACAAACCCTTAATCTTGTCCAGCCATTATATACAGAGGAAATAATTTATACCTAAAATACCAGAACCTCAAAATGACTTTTAAAGGCCTGAATAACAGTACTGTAAAGGAACACAAGATGGAGGCAGAACCCTAAAAAGGAGATAATTTTTTTCTTATTAAAATGAGATGAAGTATTCTGCACCGGGAGTTTGTTTTTCAGAAAAGAACATTTTAATAATTTAACCTACTTACAAGTAGGTAGGAGTCAAAACATCTTCTTTGGTAATAAATTTTTACAATTCTTCCTTCATCCCACCCCATTTTAAATTTAATTTTTTTTTAACATTTATTAATATTCATTTTTGACATGGTTACATGATTCATGCTCCACCTTTCCCCTTCAGCCCCCCCCCCCCGCACCCC
>NW_025349388.1:0-2851 GCF_016433145.1 Gracilinanus agilis
TATATATATATATGTGTGTGTGTGTGTTGATAATGCACATAAATTGATAGAAGTCAAACTTAATTTTTTGGTGTCCTTTTTGTTTTTTTTAATTAAACATTTTTTAAAAATGTCCACTTTGTATTTTATTATTATTTTCAATTTCATGTGGAAATAATTTTTTAACAATTGCTTTTTGGCCTTTTGCAATCTCAATTCTCTCTTCCCTTCCTCCCCACTCCTTTTCCCAGGTAGTAGTTTATGTGCTTTTTAAAAATAGCATAGATTGCTTTGCTGTCTTTTTTTTTTTTTTTTTTGGTAAAAAGAACTTTTCATGATTCAGTAAATCTCAACTCATAGCAGACGGCTTCTCTGTTAAGCCATGTTTGGTTATAGTTTTAAGCATTTCTTTCAGCATGTAAGTTCATTGTTCTCTACTTGTTGAGGCACAGAAGACATTTTGCACTACTCTGTATCTGTGTAGAAGTATTGATTTCCCCTTGCTGTGTCCTTTGGAAGTTAAGGAAAAAAAGGATGCTGACTTTCTTATTGATATTTGATATTAAAAAAAATCATTTCTTCCTTAAAGTCTGCCGCCTTCCACCTCTGCACTCATTTGAATTTCAATGACTGATGAATTGTAGCTCGAAGCCTATATTAAGGTGCCAGCATCCATCTCTAGCTGCTGTGTGCAACATCGTGTAGGTGTTGGCATTTGCAGAAGGTCTTTCTGTTACAGAAGGCTAAAAATGTCTTCAGTCTTAGTCAGTACAACGCAATGTGTCCTATAGGTGTAACACTATTGAAGGAGAAATGATTTGTTGGGAATACTTCGAAAAGTACTTAAATAGAAACCTGCAGGGCTTGCACCATTGCCTTTTATTGATAAATTATATCTTAAAATGCCATCACTTTGATTTTTTTTTGTAGCATATGTTTCAGGTTAATGATATAATATTGGTAAATGATATTTTAAAGTGCCATTACATCGATTTTCTTTGTAGCATATGTTTCAGGTTACATGCATAGCTCATCTCTTTTTTTTTTTTTTTTTTTTTTTTTTTTTTTTTTTTTTTTTTTTAACCCTTGTACTTCGGTGTATTGTCTCATAGGTGGAAGATTGGTAAGGGTGGGCAATGGGGGTCAAGTGACTTGCCCAGGGTCACACAGCTGGGAAGTGGCTGAGGCCGGGTTTGAACCTAGGACCTCCTGTCTCTAGGCCTGACTCTCACTCCACTGAGTTACCCAGCTGCCCTCCTATAGCTCATCTCTTAATGTTTGCTTCTCATAAATTAAATTTAGATTATTTAAGTAATTAGAGTATAATTTAATCAGTAGTTGCCACTGCAGATGAAATATAAATAGCAGAAGATTTTGGGTATCAAATTTATTAAAGAGAAAAGAAGTTATTTATTAAAGAGAAAAGAACACTTACACGATGTTGCAATAAGAAAGTGAAGAGTGAATAACACTCATCAAAGTTAGAGTTGGGGGACTTTAAAAATGACTTATCCTAACTCCCCCTTCATTTTGTAGTATTTCGCATTTCAGGAACTACAGAAATATTTTCTTGACCACACTTGGGGCTGGCTTTCCAATTTAGCTCTTCAAAAGTATTAAACTGCAAGGGAAGGAGAGCCTTTGGAGACACTGCTTTTTAATGCATCCCATCTCCATTTCAGGGTGCTGTGGGAGGAAGTCTGCTTTCATAAAGCTCTTAATGTTCCGTAAATAAAGTTGCTATATAAATGCAAAACAATTATCCACACCATCCAACCTTAGGAAAATACTTGGATTAATTTGTTGATACCTAAACAGTGTATTTATAACTAAAGTCCCAGAAAAGGTTTTGGGAGAAAAAAGAAATCACCTCATGTAGCTGGTAGGAGGGAACAGTTTAGGCAAAAAGGAGCTTTTGTCCCTCTTGGGTTTTTTGTTTTTGTTTTGCTTGAAAGAGAAGGCTTGTGCCTCAGTACTCAGTACCAGCCTCGGATGTTGTTTTGCCCTCTACTGAAGCCAACTCTGAAGAAACCTTGACATTCCATATCTTGAGGGCTTCCTGGCAAGTTTAGTTGGTTCCTATTGTATCTGAGCTTGGTGAAACAAAGCTCTTTCTTTGAGTAGAATACATCAGGAGAATTTTTCATGTGAGAGATCACTGTAGAATGCTGACAGTAGCCCTGGAGAAGAGAAAACAGGCTTTGTGATGTTCTGTGTTACAGCTGGTATTGGTACTCCCTGGGAAACTGGGAACTGTTGAGTCTCTTGAGCCTAAATGAAAAGTGACGTACCTTAAAGTTGCCAACATTGCCTGCCATGTGGACTCCTATCTTAAATTTCCATTTTAATGGCCTGATGCTGAAGATGATGATATTTTTCCTACTGGCAAACAAATGAACTCCAGACCTACTAGTGAGAGGGTGATTCTCTTGATTGTTTCATCTAAATATGAAATGACTATTTGTTCTTATTGAGCTCTAGCCAAAGAGCATAGATCCTTTCAGATAGCCCAGTGATGCTGAAAACTCTTCTCCTAGGAGTTGGCCATTTGACTATTAGACCTACTTCCTGGCAGCTTAGAAAGGATGGGATACCAGGAACTGCTGAATTTTTCTACATTGTTTGTCATTTGTGTCAACATCTGGCAGAAGAAAAGCATAAAAATGCCTTAATTGTTCCCAGTACCCTTCCTTGACCTGTTTCTCTACTGCTCCTCTTCTTTATGACTAAATTTACCTGATTCCCATTCTCCCTGGAAAACAACTGATACCTGACTTTTGAAATCTTGAATGGAAATACTTATTAAGATCTGTTGGGAATTATGATAGCTAATGTAGTTCCCAAGTATCTATAATATATATATATATATATA
>NW_025349389.1:0-3502 GCF_016433145.1 Gracilinanus agilis
AGAGAGAGAGAGAGAGAGAGAGAGAGGGGAAAGGGAGAGAGGGAAAGAGGAAAGAGGAAAGAGAGAGGGAGGGAGGGGGGGGGAAGAGAGAGGGAGAGAGTTGCTTTATCATTGTTCCCAGGGGGAAGGTATCTATATGTATGAGTAGAAGAGACAATATGTATGCAATCTTCCACCAAGGGAATACCAATGTTGGTAATAAAAGAGAAAATCACTCCTGAGATAAGCCATAAGACACTCCCAGTCTGGCCAAAAGGAAATGACACATAGAAAGAGCTGACAGGGAGCCTGGTCTTCTCTTCATTTTGGCATATAGCAAAGACGGCTATGGCACCTAGGTGGTAGTGTGGATAGAATGCTGGGTCTGGAGTCAGGAAAACTTGAGTTCAAATATGGCTTTAGATACTTACTAGTTGTATGATCCTGGGCAAGTCACTTAACCCTGATTGCCTCAATGTCCTCATCTGATAAATGACCTGGAGAAAGAAATGGCAAACTACTCTAAAATCTTTGCCAAGAAAATCCCAAATTGGGTCAAAAAGAGTTGAATAGGTTTGAAAACAAATAAAGGACAAGAGAAGACTATGGATAGGTAGAAGGGGTTGGGTGCAGCTCTAAATCAATAGGGCATGAACTACCATGGCACTGTTTTCTTAACATTTGTATCAGCCTCCCCTTTCTTTGTGTGGTGATGGGGACTGGGTGGGAAGGGGTAGAGAGGTAAGTCATGGGGAGGGGACCATCCCATGGGCCTTATAGATCTTGCTCAAGGTCGACATTTTTGGTTCTAGGCTTCCACATGAAATCTAGGAAGGGAAATAGATGTCTGCTATACATGCCTTTCTCTCTCTTCTGATGACAGCCCCACCCAATGACACTCCTTCCCATCAGACTTCTAGTGTCTCCTCTCTCTTTAAAATCAAACCAAACAAAAAAAAAAAACATAAAAAAAATCCTCCAGGAAAAGTTCTGATATCAATCATTTTACATCTTAGTGTGAATTTAGCCTATTTTTGACTCCCAGGAGTATATGTATTTCAAGACATTTCTTACTGTGGAATGAAACATCGGTAGCATGTAAGACAATCTAGACTAGGAGACCTAGTTTCTAGTATCTTACTGTCTTAGACACTGATGAGGTACTGTGACTTAGGGCAACCCACTGAACTTTTTTAGGTCTCTCTTTCCCCTTTTACAATGAGGGGTCTGGAGTAGGTGGTCTCTAAGATATTTCTCTCTCTCCTCCAAGATAATTTTAGGCCTCAGGGAGCAAAGCAGGAGACATTTTATTTAGGGGAAGGGTTCTGAAATCAGGTGTGCTGGTAAATGTTTAACAACCAAGCTCTCTGGGAAAAAAAAAGTATGTGCACACATTAAACAATTTAATCAGCATTCTTAAGTTGAGACAATTAGTGAGATAATAAATCAAGCTTTGATTTGTAGTGATTGCTCATTTTTGAGGTGTAAATGATCACACTGAAAATTTAACAATGGGCTTTCAAAAGAAGTTAGAGCTGCATTCTGCACACTCCTGCTTGAAACATCAAGACAATGATAATTTTTTAATTGACTACTGTGTGTCAGTTCTTGGGGATACAGAGAAAACAAAAAAAACAATTCCTGCTCTGAAGAATTCCCCCAGGTTTAATGGGGGAAACAATATACCAAACAACAAAAACAAACATAAAACAAACCCACCACAACCACACACACACACACACACACACACACACACACACACACACACACACGACTACATACGTAGAAGCTATATACAGGACAAACTGGAGATGATCTCAGAGGGAAGTCACTAGAATGGGATTGGAAAGGTTTCTTGCAGGTGAGATTTGACCTGAAACTTGGAGGAAGCCAGGCAAGTCAGGAGTGGAAATGAGAGACAATGTACCAGGCATAGGAGACAATCAATATAAAAGCTTGGAGTTTGGAGATGGAGAGTACTGTATGAGGAACAAGGAGGAAGGGCAGTGCTACTGGACTGCAGAGAATATAGGGGGATTAAGAAATAAGAAGACTGGAAATTCCTTTCCATTCTTCTTAGGAAGGGAGCAGGAGTGAGAAGCTGATCAGATGTCAAGAGAAAAGTTATTCTTGATCTAGGGAAAAGAGCCTCACCTTGGAGGTTAGCAGACCTGGGTTCTAGCCTCCGATGTACTCTCCTTGATGAGCCATCTTGGGTAAGAGGCTTAAACTTTTTGGCCCTTTCCCCTCTCATTTCCTGACAATGGGAGAGCCATTTGACCTATATCTCAGAGATGGTATATGAAAGAATCAGTCAAATTCATCTATTTGCTTCCTAGACAGGAGAAAGTAATAAATACTCTGTCACTTTTCCTCTATTCTTGGGGTAAAAGCTGAAGTCATTCAGGGGGTTCCAATAATGTGTGTGCCAAGAGATAGGAGACAGAGTCCCAAGACTGGAACCCAGAAAAATGATTAGGCTAGGGTGATAGAAAAGCAAGAAGCCTGCAATGTATTGTTGTTGTTTGGTGATTCAGTGGTTAGAGTGCAGGGACTGAAGTCAGAAGACTCATCATCCTGAGTTCAAATCTGGCCTCAGACTCTTACTAGCTGGGCAAGTCACTTCACCCTGTTTGCTGCCTCATCTGTAAAATGAGCTGGAGACAGAAATGGCAAACCACTCCAGTCCCTTTGCCAAGAAAACCCCAAAAGGGGTCATGAAGAGTCAGACATGCTGAAGAATGACTAAACAACAACAACAACAAAGAAGGTCCAGGGGTTCAGAAGGCTGTGGTTCTGATCCCACCCCTGAAAGAGCAAACTATCTCATTGGGAAGTCTCCCAGAATCTAGATCACACTGTTCTTGGAGGTGTCTTAACTAAAGAAGAGTGAAGAACCTGAAAAGTGCAAATGTATCAAGATAGATGGAGGGACACAGAAAGGGGGGAGGAACGGGAAAAGACAGAGAGACTAGGGAAAACACAGACAGACAGCCGGGAGAGACAGAAACAAACAGGTAGGAGGAGAGAGAAACAGAAGGGAGAGAGAGAGACAGATGGGAAGAGAGACAAATTGAGGGGGCAACAGAGAAACAGAGGTAGGGAGAATGACAGATACAGAGAGAGAGGGTGGGAGAGACACATAGAAAAAGAACGTAAGAGAATCAAAGAAACAGAGGGTGACAGAGAGACAAGGAAGAGAGAAAGACTAAGGGAGAGTGAGAGAATGGGATAGACAGATGGACAGGAAGAAGGGAGGGAGAGAGACAAGAGAGGGAAAGAAAAAGATGAGAAAAGAAACACACAGAGATAGAGACAGAGAGATAGTGAGAGAGATAGCGAGACAGACAAAGTGGGGCAGAAAGGAAGATGAACTGTTACTATCAGAGATTGAGAGGAGGAGTTATCTTAGAGGAACGTTTTAAGATGCAGGAGCTATCAGAGACAGACACAGACAGACAAGCCAACAGGCAGACAGACAGAAGGTCAGAGAGACATATATATATATATATATATATATATA
>NW_025349390.1:0-8316 GCF_016433145.1 Gracilinanus agilis
TCTCTGTTTCTCTCTCCATCTGTCTGTCTCTCCCTCTCTCTTTCTCTCTGTCTCTCTTTCCCTCTCTCTCTGTCTGTCTCTCTTTCCTTCTCTCTCTCCCCACCCCCACCCTGGCTGTCTTCCTCCCTCTCTGTCTGTCTGTCTGTCTGTCTCTTTCTTTCTCTCTGTCTCTCTCTCTTTGCCTGTCTCTCTCCCCTTCTCTTTCTCTCAGCCTTTCTCTCTCTTCCCTCCCTCTCTCTGTCTGTTTCTCTGTGTCTGTCTGTTTTTCCCTTTCTGTGTGTCTGCCTCTCTTTCTTTCTCTCTCTCTTTAGCTGGCTGTCTCTACCACCCTCAGCCTGGCTGTCTCCCTCCCTCTCTGTCTCTTTCTTTCTCTCTCTCTTTTTCTGTCTGTCTCTTCCCCTCTCTCTTTCTCTCTATTTCTTTCTTTCTGTCTGTCTCTCTCCCTCTGTCTGTCTGTGTGTCTCTCTTTGTCTCTCTCCCTCTCTCTTTCTCTATCTGTCTATCAGTCTCTTTCTCCCTCTGTCTCTCTCCTTCTGTCTGTCTGTCTGTCCCTTTCTCTCTGTCTGTCTGTCTCTCCCTCTCTCTGTCTCTGTCTCTCCATTTCCCTCTCTGTCTCTGTGTCTCTTTCTTTCTCAATATATAAATATAGATATATAATATAGTCACCGTTATTTACATATTGTCTACTTCATCAGAACATGAGCCCCTTGAAGGCAGGGACTCTCTTCTTCTCTTTCTTTGCCTTCCCCATGGTACGTTGGATCCTTGGCACATAACACTCAATAAATGCTTGACAGAGAGGAGCTTTCTAGCTCCTACTTTTCTTTCCCACGTGGTAGAGGGAAGGGGAAGTAGCAAGCTACTACCTGACTGTCTCTGGCAGCTGAGTCCTTTCTGAGATCATTGCAAAGGCAGGGGCAGGGGATGCAAGGCACTATTTTTATCTCCAGATTGATTCTTCTGCAGTAGCTGGGCTGTGACACACTGACTTCATTGCTTCCTGAGCCTCCCTCCTGTCCTGACTTAGATGCCTCAGCCTGGTTGGGAGAATACCTGCAGTTTCTAGCCTGACTTCCTCTACCCTTCCCCAATTCCCTTCTTGCCAGCAACTTTTCAACTCTTTGGGGAGTCTCAGTCAAGCTCTGGCCTCTGTTGAGGCACCTACTGAATACTGACAGTGACAGAAGCAGATTTCACTGCAGGCACTGGCGTCCCTCTGTGTCAGATGGAATCAAGCAATGAGGTGATGCTTCAGTTCAGCATTATCATATAATTGTTTGCCCTCCAATTATTCCTGCCCCTGGGAGCCAGGACTCCAGAAAGCATCCCCATCAATTGACGGGCCACAAACCTGAATATTTGATAGATTTGTCTGGGGCTGGCTAGGGGTCTGTGGTTGAAGACTATGTTGCTGTGAAGAGAAAGACATCTGATGCTGTAATAATTAGACCTAGCATTTATGCCACTTTAAGGGATTACAATACACTTTACAAATACTATCTCATTTTACCATCATGAAAACCCATTTTATAGATGAGGAAATTGAGGCAGAGACAGTTTAAGTGTCTTGCCCAGATTCTGCACTTGCTGCTTCTGGGCATCTCATCTTTTCACATTTAGTAGAACTTCTAAAATGTCTGAAAAAGTATATGGGCAAGGACCATTGCTAAAATGCCTCGAAGGACCATTCCTCTTTCAAGAGCAGAAGTGAGGGTCCAGAAAACACAGGCCTGATTTTTCCCTCCCCTCCCCAGCCCTCATTGTAGAAGTTTTAGATGATAAAATCATGTGATTGAGCCTCATGTTCATTTTCATTGATGGAGAACCTAAAATATGAAATGAGGGAAAATATATATATTCTAGGAAATATGGCTTTGCATAACACCCTATGCAGATTGTATACTTTCAGCTGCTCTTCAAAAGTAAAATTGTCCCAAATTATCATTTGCTCCAGAAATAGCCCAGAGGAGATGGCATTACTTGACACAGGAAATAACACCAGGTGGGTGATAAAAGACAGGAATATCTGAAAGAGATGAGTAGGAAAAGAGATGAGAAAAGAAGAAGAAAATATTTAATTACAAGGTGCAAGAGAGAGCAGCTTAGAGGAGCTGATACAAGTTGGATATTTTATAGAAAGGACTAGTTTAGAGCATGGCTGATCTGAGCGGTCAAGGAGATGAACAACCAACTTAGCATCACTTGGGAAGAAAGTTGTAACTGGCCTCAAGGCTTCCAAGCAAAGGACTTCCCACCATCTCCAAAAACACCATAGAGGAGACTTTCCTACAATTCCTTCTGGTCCTGACTTTAGAATCCCCTCGAATACCTGAGACTTATTAAGATTGATTGTTTTTAATGTGAGGGAGTCCATATAATATGTGTGTTCACAAGATTTAGAACTGGAAACAACCTTAAAAATCACCAGGCCCTTTTCTTCTTTATGGGTGAGGAACCAGGGTGGAAAAAGTGAAATGACTTGTCTACAATAATCTAGCAAGCCCAGTTATTTGAACCCACTGACTGACCAAATTCAATGCTTCCCCCCTCCCATACTAAATGGTTCAAAGCACATTCATCAGGCATAGACCCTGGGAGTTCTTCTGTTTTTCCTTATTTCTTTTTCTAATCTTATTAAATCCCACACATTCAATTATCATTGCAATGCAGGTAATTCCTAGATCTATATATCTAGCTCTAATCTCTCTTCTAAATTCTGGGTTCACAACACCAATTGCCTTTGAATGTTTTGACTTAGGTATCCCAAACACATCTTACATTCAACATGTCCAAAAGAGAACTCATTATCTTTTCCCCAAAACTCTCCCTTTTCCCCATTTTTCCTATTACTTTCCAGGTTACCACTTTCCTCCCAGTTACCCAGATTCACAATCTTAGTGTCATCCTCAACTCCTCACTCTTGCTCACTCCACATAACCTACCTAATGTCAAATCTTGTCATTTCTACCTTTACATCATCTTTCTTAAAAGTCCCTGCCTCTGTATTCACACAAGCATCTCTGTGATACAGGCTCTCATTACTTTTCCCCTGGACTCTTACAACATTGAGTGATCTCTAATTGATCCTCCTCTCTCAAGTCTCCCTTCACTTTAATCTTCCTTTACATAGCTGCCAAAATAATTGTCCCAAAACAGAGGTCTTACCATGTCACTCCCCTGCCCAATGAGTTTCTGTGGCTCCCTATTGCCTCCAGGATCAGATATGAAATCCTCCATTTGGGAAAGCCCGTCATGACCTAGACCCTTCCTATCTTGCTATTCTCATACCTAATTTCCCTTCAAACCTGTTTCCCCCAAACCCCATCACACACATTCTACAATCTGGGTACAATGACCAATTTGCGGGTTTCTCACACATGACATACCATCTCTTGACTCAGGCTAACTTCTATGTGGAATGCTCCAGTAGACCTCCTAGCAACCTTAACTTACTCCAAGACAACTTAAATTCCACTTTCTGTAGGTTGTCTTTCCCTGTCTCCACCAATACTAATTCTTTCCCTAAGTGATTAGTTTCCATTTAACAGATTAAGAGATTAAGAGCTAGGTAACCCACACAGCTAGGTAATGAAGTAGATGGAGTGTTGATCCTAGGCTCAGGAAGAACAATCTTCCTGATTGTTCTTCCTGAGTTCAAATCTGTCCTTGGACACTTACTGTCTGTGTGACCCAGGCAAGTCACTTACTCCTTTTACCTCAGTTTCTCCATATGTAAAATGAGCTGGAAAAGGAAATAACAAACCACTGCAGTATCTTTGCCAAGAAAACCCCAAATGGTGCCATGAACAGTTGGACCCAAAGGACAGTAATAAAGTACTGTATATATCTTGTGGGTATATGGACTTTTCATACTCTCTCCTCCCTTAGAATGTGTGAAATCCTCTCCTTCAGAATTTAATGGCAGGGACCATGATTTTGCTTTCTTTACATCCCTAGCTCTTAGAACAGTGCATGACAAAGAATAAGAGGTTAATCATTGCTTGTTAGTTGAGTAAGAATTATCTCATTTATCTCCATTCAAAAACTGGGAAATACTGGATTGCTATCAAGCCAAGTCAATAGACACTTATTGAAAGTTTTCTGGGGCATCTAGGTGGCTTAGTGGATATAACCAGGGCTGGAGTTAGAAAGTCCTGGGTTCAAATTTGACCTCAGATACTTTCTAGCTATGTGACCCTGGGCAAAATCACTAAACCCCAGATCCCTAACCCTTGCTGCAATTCTGTCTTGGAACCAATACTTAGTACAAATTCTAACAGAAGGTAAGATATTTCTTTTTTAAAAAGAGTTTTCTGTGATCCATACTGTGCTAAGTGTTGAAGATCTACAGAAAGGCAAAAGACAGAGCTTGCTTTAAGGAGCTTATAAACTCAAGTTCAGAATCCTGCCCATTTTAGTAAAACCTCTTGTATGATTTGTATTTGACAATAAAACTTCATGCCTCGGGGACAGTGACCTATAATATCCTACTAGCTGGCAGGCAGGCAACTTCCAAAAGTGACATCTTTGCTAGACTACAATAGCTCAGTAAAATATGTCTGGTATTATCACTTCTAAAATGTTTTTAAATATTGCAAACTCATACCTTTTGTACTTTTTTTCTTTTAGCTCTCTCTTTTTAAAAAAAATAAAAATGAACAATCATCAACAACTTGAAACCTATTTCCGGAAATATGCTGGGAATATTTATGAACATCAACCTTTCTCTCATCCCCACTTGTAAGATGGCAAACAGAAAAATGATCATGTGGAATGCACTGCAATAAAAAATACCATCTACAAAAATTCTTTCTTTTCACATGATTTCTTTTAGCAAGAGAGAAGGATTTCCTCTATTGCCATTCAAAAAGGTAGACTCTTCCAATCTCTCAGGTAGCAAAACAGACCTAAAAAGGACTTTCTCAAATAAGCCAAATCAAGGGCATGCTTTTTTTTTTAAAGTAGAAAGACACAGAAACAAATGCCTTTGGAAGCTGAAACTTAATCCCCTGAGAGGGAAGGGAGGTTGAAATCTCCTTCCCTTACCCCTTCCCCAAAGCACCTCCAGTGACTCTAAGGAGTAGGTTGTGTTTTTTTTAATCCCTTGGTGGCCCACACTCAGTAAGAAATAATAAAGCAGCAGTTTAAAACTGCATTCATCTTCAGCAAAAGGCAGCTGAGAGCTTTGAATGCATTTCTTTTTTCATCATTCCTTTTTTTTTTCCTGCAGACCCAATTATGCTAGGTGCTCCCGAGTTTCTCGCCACTGATGGTTATTTTTAAATAGAGGTTTGATGGTTGCACCAGGAACCTTCCCACTGAGACAGGGTCAGACATGGATGAAACAAATCAGTTACGGGTGAGGGATTCTTTTGCATCCAATTTTTGGGGGGAGGGTGGGAGTACTTTTCATGTCCAAATTCAACCTTTCATAGGATCAGGGGGTGGGGGAAGGGGAACAGTCTCAAAAAAAAATGAGGAGCTCATTTGACCTTTCAATAATTAAGCTTTCAGTATTTTTCAGTATTTTCCTGCTGTTATTCAATCTAGTCTCCAACATTCTTGGCCGCCTCTTAATCTGAAGTATCCTTACAAAGGGGAGGCTACCTTGCCCAGGGCAAAGAAATCCTGCTTCACTGAGTTCAATATTGGGATCACATAAGGGAACTACTGGGGTGATTCATCAGAGCCTGATCTTTCTGTTTCCCTTAAACCTCCTGAAGAGAAAGCCAGGTAGGACATTGTTACATGAACTTTCATGGCAGTCTTTTTTGGGGCAAAGAAAGGTGAGAGAGGAGAGAGAGAACCTTATTTGTGTTTAAGAAGAATTGTTGGATTGTCTTATGGGGTCTTGGATTCTAAAGGGAAATAGAGGAAGAAATAAAAGAGGTATTCTTTGTCTAAGTATCCGTGTCTTGGGAATCTTCAAACCTGTTCTCTCTAAGCTATTCTAAAAAGAATACTTTTCCACAAGTGTGGAGGGAAACCAAGGCCAGCAAAACAAAATGACAAACCCTCCAAAGTATTCTTGAGTATACTAAAACATTTGTTATATTCTGAGTGAACTAGGGGTTAGGTTTAAAAAAAAGTTGCCCTAATTGATTTATGGATTATCTATTTATTCGATTGATTCTAGAGCAAACTGAGAGAACTTCAAAGCTACAGCAGCTACCATTAACTACTCCACCCATTTGGTATAGTTAGAAAGAAGTAGAAAATTCCTGTAGTATATTGGATACCATATGATGAATGAAGCACTGAGCACTGAGCAAAAGGGGAATTTTCCTATTGAAAGGATCAATAGAGTGACAAAGATCCCCAAAGACTGGAAAAATCTGACTTAGTGCCCTACTGTGGTCTAGATTACTTCCTTAGCCCAAGACAGAGGCTCTAAGAGATTTTAATTCTCACATGGAATTAAAGTCAAGGTAAAATTTGCCTACCTGGGTAAAGGAGTAGTCCTTGAAAACCCAGAACCTAATCACAGTAAAGGGTCAGAAGTGTTAAATTAATTGTAAAATGCAGCTAACCCCAGTGATCACTTTACCAGTTTTGAGTTAGTCTTTGAGTGAATCAGAAAGGATTTGAGGATAAAGAATGAAAAATGATAAATTTCATCTCCAAATGATCTTCAAAGTCTGCTCACTTAATTCCAGAAAAAGCCTTGAAGAAGAACCCAACTCCTGAGTGGCCAAGGAGAAGACATACAGTAGCAGAGAAGGTGCTATTGTAAGAAGCCACTTGGAGATGAGAGAATGGAAGTATGGACAAAAGCAATTGCCACCAATTTAAGGGTTAAAAGCTCTAGGAATTAAGCTGGTAGGGCTCATCAAGCGTGAGATAATCATCAGCAGAATCTATGTTGCTGAAATCCTCCCCTTCTCACTACAGACTCCAAAGTGCCCTCCTGTATCTTTTCTCCCCCTAAGTTTTTTCATGGAAATCTGAAACTTTTTCTTTTGGATTTAAGTGAAATCTATTTACCTTTTTTTAGTTGTTTATTTAGTTTTTATAAACAATATTACCCATGGCATTTTCTAATGAAGTGTATTTATTGCTAATATATCTAGTTAGAATAAAGTAACAAAGTAGCATTTTAGAGAAGAAATGGATATAGATCTAACCCAGCAAATGTTTTGCCAGTTCTGTCTCTGTTTGGGGGCTCAGAGATAACAAAAAGATAAAGAAAATTATAGAGAGAAGTATGCTAGAAAATGTATAACAACTAGCTCTGTTATTTTTTTAATGTTCGCAGGACACACTTTTAAGTTTGATCTGAATTATTAACATTTTCTCCATCACTCTAAGTCTAGACCATCAACAAAACAATAAATCAAACCCTGATTTGTAGCATTTGCCAATTTTCAGGGTATAAATGTTTACACTGAAAATTTAACAATTGACTCTAATGAACTGGTAAGAATGGGTTTTAGTGTATGCTTCAGTATACTTCCTTTAAGACTGTACTTCCCAGAATGGAAGGGAAGACAATAGCAGTGTTGGAGACCAAAAAAGGCCTCTGGCAGAAGGTGGAATTTTCTCTGAGTTTTGAGGAAAATCAAGATAGAACTCTAGAGAAAGAATTTCCCAGACCCAGAGATAGCCAATGAAAAGGTAAAGTGGAAATATGTACATCTCTAATTAAATACAAAGAGTGGTATTGGAATTATTGAGGCTAGAGAAATCTTCAGCATGTCATTGTTTTGACACCCTGAAATGCTATTTTATAGCAAATAACAGTCAGCATTTATCCTTCTGTTTCAAAGTGATAAAATATTATTAATTTTGGTGACCAGTAGAGTCCTCCAATCAACAATGAAGTCCTGGAGACCTGCCTCTTTCTGATATTTTTCTAGCAGAGTCAGTTACTCATTTCCCAGTGAAATTTTTATCTATTTGCTTTGTGCTCCGTTTACTTACAAAAGTCCATCTCTCTGTTTTCTTATTTCTCTGCTTCTCATTTGGCTTACTTGGCTAATGTGTTATTTGGTTTCATTTTTTAATTATATTTTCCACTTTCAAATTGCAGGTACAGGGTAACCTTCTGTTTTCCTGGGGGAAATGAGATGCTTTATTGGAGAATTTCATAAAGACCCATGCAAGTGATGGCACAGCAGAAAGTTGGACTAGACTTCCACTCCACTTCCAGATCAACAGTTTCTTATTACAGAACTCCTCTTTATATGTGGTCTTCCTTCAGTTAGAATGGAAGCTCCTTAAGGGTAGGGACTCTCTTTGCTTATATTTCTATCTCCAGTGCTACACTTACACTTCTCTCTCTCTCTCTCTCTCTCTCTCTCTCTCTCTCTCTCTCTC
>NW_025349391.1:0-7058 GCF_016433145.1 Gracilinanus agilis
TATAATAGATGCATAATATCAATACAAAATATAAAATAGAGATATAATATCAATACATAATATATATACATAAATACTGGACTATTTGCTTTATACATATACTGGATGTGTGCCCTTGAACTGGCCATTTAACATATCAATACTCTAGGCAGGGAAGGAAATATGCAGTTCTTAAAAATGCCTACTATGCATTTTTAAAGACTACTTATTTTGATACCCATTTTATGAATGAGGAAATCAGCAGACTGAGGTTAAATGTCTTATCAAGGGTCTTATAGCTAGTAAGGATCTGAGGCTGGATCTGAACCCAGGTCTTCCTGACTTGAGTCCCAGAGCTCTATCCACCACCATGCAGCTACTTCTGAGGCAACTAAGACACTACAGAGAAGATACAGGATTGCATTAGTCAAAGAAATTTCCTCATCTGGGAATTCTCTGATCCAACAAATCAGATGCCCACTTTTCTCTAAGGGTAAAAGCAAAACTGTCCGAGGCTACTTTTCCAATTCCAGCCGTGTGACCCTAACCGATATTGGCTTTGATGCTCTGTGCTTAAACATGTTGCATGTCCTCAGGATAACTATTCTGGAAGTTCTAGCCTTGGACATGTAGATGATGCAGCAACTGGGCTGGGTTTGTATTGCCGACCCCCAAACCTCTCCCTGAAATTGTTTGAGTCTCAAGTTTCTACCATGAGCTTTCTTTGTGTTCAGTGTGCCTCTCTGTCCTAAAAATGCAGAGCAGCAGGAAGAATAAAAACCATGTCCCTAATGGATGGTTGTGGCTTAGCTAGGTTTCAGTTAATGAAGGTTTTATTGTAATCAAAGTGGTTTGTGATGATGAGTGCATTTTCAAAGGGCCGAAGCATCAAAGTCCTCGCTGAAGTATATCTGATTCTTCAGGTAAAATGAGATTTTCCTGTCATCTCTCAACCAATCCTGCCTCTTACTCATGGTTTCTTCTCATCTAATGGTACCCACTATCAAATAACTAGCAGGAGAGAGCCTTGAAGTAGATTTGCAACAGCTGAAATATGACCCACATATTGCTGAAATTATTGGGATGCAGGTAGGGCAGATCCATCATCTTTCTTGCACCAGACTGTCTGGGAGAAGGTTGAGGAAGGAAGACTAAAAGATATTGCTGATCCCTTCCACTACATTTTTAAAGAAGGCATTTTGGGGGCTTTAGGCTGCTCAGAAAGAGATAATTAATATGCTATTAATGTGAGCCTTGCTCAGAGGTTAATCTGTGTGGAGGCTTCAAGTTCCTATTTTTAGTTAAGAGAAATAAAAGTGTGATTGAGTGTAAGTAGTAGCTGTTTGCTCTTTGGGTGCGGATAAGAGGAAGGTTGGAAAATGTTTAATGGCCAACTGTAAGGGAAAAAATGTATGCAAGACATGCTTTTAAATTTACTCTGCATTAACATTTTCTCCATCACTTTCTTAGGTCTAGACAATAAAACCCTCCAACAAAACAGACCCTGATGTATAGTTCTTGCTAATTCCTAAGACATTAATGTTCACCCTAGAAATTTAACTATTGGCTATTGGGAGCCAGTTTAAACTGATTCTCGCACACATGTGGCACACAGTCCAAAATTTAGTTCCTCTTTCCAAAGAAGTGGTGGAGAGGGTGTTCAATAGCTGGAAATTGTGTCATTGGCTACTTAAAAATAAGTTCTTGACAACCTCAAGGGTCCTGTGGCCTCTCGTTGTCTGTGTCCTGTAACTTCTAACACAAGCTTGCCCAGGAGATGAAGGAAGGGCTCAGAAGGTATTGGCAAATAAATATACTGCTCCAGATAACCTTGAGATCCTTAGGCACTTTGGACAAACTCTTTATTATCTTCTTTAGCCAGGACTTCAGGCAGATTGCAGCAGAGCCTGATACACCAGACCAGCACTGGCGAAGGTTATCAAGTTTGCATGCCCAAACTGCAACTTCAAGCACACATGCGAACACTTTGCCAGTGATGCATTAGACTTTACCAGAGGCACAGACAGTGCAGGGGAACCAGAAGCAGAGGCAACCCCCCCCCCCATGAAACACCAGATGTTCAGTATCCTTTTTGTTCTATCATAGAGATTTCTCCTGGCTTTCTCACCTTCCTTCTTTTCAAGATAATCCCTCTAAAGGGAAAGTTCCAAAGCCAATTTGGAAGCCTTAATATAGAGGTTCTGGGTCTCTTTATTTCTATTTCTACCCAATAGGAAGCCTTAGAGTGGGAGAAACGTTGATGCCTTTGTTAGGGTAAGTGGCATCTAGCATCTAGAGTTCAGATGCCCTATTCCTTTAATGATGGTAACAGTAGCTTCTAGAGGACATGGATATCTTTATCTATATCTTTAGAGCTTTTCCAGCCTCTACCATGGCACCTTGCACATAGTGGGTTCTTTAAAATGTTTCTTATATAGCTATCGCATTCAGGTATATTCTTCTAGAGCTAAGGAGGCTAGATCAACCTTTCAGACTTCTAGGATACTCTTGGAATTTGAGATATCTCTTCTCTACTGCCATTTGCTTGAGCCCCCCCCCCCCTACTGACTGTGTTTCCTATTAGGTGCTACAAATAGGACCCCAATTCCATTTAACCACTTACAATTAACTAGCTTTTGTGGGGAGGAGGATGAGGGATTGGATCTTCCTGTCTCTCTGGAATTAGAATTGCAGTGATTACTCATGGACCAATCCCAATGCTGGTCAGTGTGGAAGCTTTAACCTGCTTGATTTTTCCCTTGGGACCATTTGCTTCTCCTTAGATGACTTGGTGGTCCTTTGGTCCTGGGGACTCAGTGTCTGATTTAGTAAAGAAAGCTGAGTTTTGAATATTTCCACAACCACCCATCAAAGAAACTCCTCTTCCACAAATGGTTACCTGGTACAGAATGCCAACACATGTTCCAGTGTCTCTTCAAGGTAATATCCTTTTTCACCTGGCCCTTTTTCTCCTGAATATTGGGGAGAATGTGGGAAAATTAGAACATTAATTCACGGTTGGTGGAACTGTGAACAGATGTAACTATTCTGGAGAGCAATATGGAACCATGCCCAAATGACCATAAAACCTGGCATACCCTTTGACCCAGCAATACCACTATTAGATCTGTATCCCAAGGAGATCAAAGATAGAGGGAAAAGAACCTACTTGTTCAAAAATATTTATAGCAGCTCCTTTTGTGGTGGCAAAGAATTGGAAACTTAAAGAATGTGCATCAATTGGGGAATGGTTGAGCAAGTTGTGGTATGTGATTGTAATAGAATACTATTGTGCCATGAGAAATGTTGAATTACAGGACATCATAAACAAACAAGCAAACTGAAAGATTTATATGAAATGATGCAAAGTGAAGTGAGCAGAACCAGGAGAATGTCGTATGTAGTAATAGCAATGAAGTGTGATGACTAACTGTGAATGACTTAACTATTATCAATGATGAAAGGGTCCAGGATGACTCCAAAGGGTTCATGATGAAAAAGAATCTCCACTACCACAGAAGGAACTGATGGAGTCTGAATGCAGACAGCAGCATAACATTCTTTACTTTATTTCCTCTAGGAATTTTTCTCTAGGATAAGTGTCTTTTTTCACAACATGACAAACATGGAAATATATATTATATGGTAACACATGCAATTTATATCATATTACCTGCTGTCATGGGGAAAGGAGAAGGATGGAAGGGAGGGAGAGAACATGGATTACAAAATGTCAGAAAACGATTATTTAAAATTGTATCTATGTGTAAAAAATTTTTTTAAATGACCAAAAAAAGGTACTTCATTATTAAAACACTTTCTTATTTGAAGTTAAGAGGGAACTTTCTGAAAAGCAGGGCATTGCTTTGGGTGTTGTAAGGCACCACTTACATGAGGCAGAGAACCCAACGGAGGCATCAGGGCTAAAGGAGCAAACCCAATTCTCTTTGGCTCATAGCACCTTTTATCATATTCTCTAAAAATAGCCATATCCAAACTTTTTTTTTAATTGGGCACTAACATTTTTGAGGTACATTCTCCCAAAAGGCACACACTTACTTATTTATAAGTTATGTAAATGTATCACTGTGCTAAGAATTTTGTACATTATGAATTTTACATAAAAGTTACAAAAGGAGGAAATAAGGATCTAAAAAATGGGAATCTATGGTTTATTGAGCAGGAGACTGGCCTGCTCAGACCCATCACTTTGACAACTGTGTAGAAGATAGGGAAGAGAGGAGAGAAACATGAGGCAGGAAGACCATTTAGGAGGTTATCGACAATGGCCTAGATGAGGAAGAATGAGGGTCCATGCTAGGATGGTGGCTGTATGGGGTAAAGAAGGGAACAGATAAGAGAGATGTGACAGAGCTAGAAATGATAAGATTTGGTGGTTGATTAGATATATGGAAGTGGGTTAGAAAAAGTGAGGAATCCAAGATGGCACTGAGGATTCAAATTCTTTCTAATGGAATAATGTGAGTTCCTTAAGCAAGAAGAAAGAAGGATGGAAGATGAGTGGGTTTGGGGGAACTGTATTACAAGGATATCTTAGAGCCAGACCAAAATAAAAAGGATTGGGGTAGGGTTGTTACTCACTAGTCAATAGCACCTTCCCCTGTTCACTGAGGAGGGCTTGATGTGGACATGAATACATTTGGTGGAAAGGAAGGAAGGAGTATGGGCAGAATTTTCTTGTTGTTGAAATGAATAATAATTAATTTGGGATAGAATTGCTTTTGAGGTGCAGTAGGGAAGAGGTTGGATACCTACACAGTAGAGGGAGAGAGCAAAATGGAAGAGTTTGGGGAGGTGTGAATAAGTGTGATTGTGTTAGACAAGCCCCAAAATAACTATTATGGTGTCACCTGTCTTCTCATTCTCCTGTTTGTTGATCACATACCTCTTGGTGCAAAGACCATAGTTCCCTTAGATGATGCTTATCTTCTCCGGAGACATGGATTTCTCTTTGGAGGTTTCTGACCTAGAGGACCTCTTCAACAATTTGGAAATAGGTCTTGATCCATGACACATGTTAAAACCAGTGGAAATGCGCATCAGCTATGGGGGGGGCGTGTCAGGGGGTGAAGGGGAAAGTAAGAGCATGAATCATGTAACCATGTTAACTTTTCTGAAAAATAAAAATTATTAAATGAAAAAAAAGAATGTGGATGCCATGTTTTAGGATCTGAAGAGGTCCTCTAGGAGGAAGTTTGCAATGCTCCTAAATCTGCCCATCAGCATAAAAGTAAAATGCCATCTAGTTAAAGGCCTTTGTAGGTGGAAGGAGGTTATTTAACTGCCACTCAGCCAAAAAGAGGGGGCTCATCACTTTAGAGCCAGAGCTGGAAAACCCATCAGTCCTTAGTTTTTCATTTATCTAAATAGCTTCCTCCACATCTCCAATCAGACAATTATGAGTTTCAAGTTGAAAGCAGTTTCATTTTATTCATGAAGAAAGTAAGGTCCAGAGAGGGTAAGGGCTTCACTAAGTGTCACCAAGTAGTAAATGTATGAAAGGGTCACAGAAATGTCTACATCACTGTTATTGTTACATCTATTGTTCTGTCAGTCAGTCTATAAACATTTATTAAGCACCTACTATGTGTCATGTACTATATTAAAAGCTGAAGATACAAAGAAAGGCAAAAGACAGTCCCGAAAATATGTATTGCACGGAAGTATTGGTATAACCTATATCAGATTATTTACTACCTTGGGGACGGGGAGGGGATGGAGGGAGAGAGAGAATCTGAATCACAAAATATCAGAAAACAATTGTCAAAAATTGTTTCTACATGTAATTGAAAAAAATTTTAAGTTAAAAAAAAATCAGTTTCTACCCTCAAGGAGGGGACACCTGGGTGACACAGTGGATAGAGCACCAGCATTGGGATCAGGAAGACTCCCTGAGTTCAAAACTGGTCTCAGCCACTTAATATTTGTGTGGCTCTGGACAGATCACATAACACTCTTCGCTTCAGTTTCCTCATCTGTAAAAGGAGCTGGAGAAGAAAAGGAAAAACCACTCCAGCCTCTTTTCCAAGAAAACCTCAAACAAGGTCACAAAGAGTCAGACATGACTGAACAGCAACGAGACCCTCAAGGTTCAGTCTAAAGAAGGAGATCATGAGGGAGAGCATTTGGGGCATGCATGGGAGACAACCAGTGAAAATACCCAGAGTCAAGAGATGGCACATCGTGGCTAGGAAATAGGAAGCAGGCCAATGCCATTGATCACAGAGTATGGGGGAATGGAGGATAATGTGTAAGAAGACTGGAAAGGTAGAGAACAGGTTATAAAGGGCTTTAAACATGAAACAGAGTTTTATATTGGCCTCATAGGTAATAAAGAGCCATTAGGGTGATTTATTGAACAGGGGGACAACATAACCTACACTAATTTAGGAAGTTTACTTTGGCAGTTGAATGAAGAATGGATTGGATTGGAGAAGAGAACTGAGGAAAGATGATCCACTATCAGGCTATTGCAATAATCCAGGTGTGAAGGGATGAGGACCTTCATTAGGGTGATGGCAGCATCAAAAGAGAAAAGGATGAGTATGAGAAAGATGTGACAAAAGCAAAATCAACAAGTCTTGACAGCAGATTGGATATGGGGGATGAGAGAGAAAATAGAGTCAAGAATGACATGCTGGTTCTGAGCCAGCATGGCTGGGAGGGTGGTGATGCCATCACAGCTAACGGGAAACTTTCTTGGCTTGGGTGGTTCATTTATCACTATCTAATTTTCCTTT
This sequence comes from Gracilinanus agilis, assembly GCF_016433145.1. Classification (NCBI taxonomy): domain Eukaryota; kingdom Metazoa; phylum Chordata; class Mammalia; order Didelphimorphia; family Didelphidae; genus Gracilinanus; species Gracilinanus agilis. The sequence goes on from NW_025349391.1 coordinate 6,741, forward strand.
TTGAGACTAGATTGTTTAAAAATCTCCATACTTTTTTTTAATTAATTTCATTTTTTATAGAAAATCATTAATTTCTTTTAAATAATTAATTTTATTGGTGTGTATATATAGAGTAATTTTCTCATAATTCTTTTCATTTCACTTATCTTCATTGTAAATTCACTTTATTGATTGTTTATTTTGATAATTTGATTTTCCCCTTTCTCTCTCTCTCTGTCTCTCTCTCTGCCTCTCTGTCTCTGTCTCTCTCTCTCTGTCTCTGGCTCTCTGTCTCTGGCTCTCTGTCTCTGGCTCTCTCTCTCTCTCTCTTTCTCTCTC
>NW_025349392.1:0-1540 GCF_016433145.1 Gracilinanus agilis
ATGAATTTTTTAAAAATTCAAATCATTCAGTTAGTACTAAAAGTTATAGTGACTAACTTAAAAGTTAAAGCTGTATCTCTTCAACTAAGAAAAACGGAAACACAAGATTAATAAAGTATTGGTAGAGCAATTTCTCAGTCCTACCATTCTGAAAAACAATTTGGAACTAGATAGGAAACATACTGAATTATCAATATTCATTTACCATTTATCTTATCTCTGAATTTACATTCTAAGGAGGTCAAAGGAAGGAAGGAAGGAATAAAACAAGTATTTATTAATCACCTACAATGTGCTAAGTACTCTGCTAAACACTTAACAAATATTAATCTTATTAATAAGGTAATTATTAATTTAAGGTAGCTAGTATCATTATCCTTACTTTTCAGCTGAGTAAACTAAGGCAAACAGAAGTTAAGTGACTTATTCAGTGGCGTACAGAGAATAAACGTCTGAAACTGGATTTGAACTCATGCCTTCCTGACTCCAGCCTAGAAATTCTATCCACTATCCAGATATATGAGTTCCCGGATATACTAAATAATTCATAGTACCAAAAACTAACTGGAAACAAAGTGGATCCACCATTTGGGAGAACAGCTGAACAAACTGGGGCATTTAATAGACAATGATATATATGAAGAATTCAGAAAAAAACATGAAATGATTCAAAGCAAAACCAAGCAAGTAAGACATAAGACTACAAAAATGTAAACAAAAATAACATCAGAAGGTAGTTGAACTCAGATTCATTGTAATGACTAATCTTGGTCCCAGAAGGCAGATGAATAAAACTACCTGCTCTCAGTAGAAAGATGGAGGGCTACAGGTTAGGAATGCTGCATATGCTTGCAGATGCAATCATTTTGTCAGTCAGTTTCTCTTAATTTTTCTTTGGTACACAAGGGAAGATTCAATGGCAAAGGGCAGGATAATATATCATGAAAAGCCTGTAATAGAAGAAATAAAGGGCATCAAAGAAGCTTTGTAAAGGGGTTTGAAAGTATAAACATTTCTTCAAATTAGTTTACCACAGATGCCTCTAATTGTGTGGCAGCCAGGAAAGAGTACAAATCTAGAGGAAAATCAATAGATAGGATTAGGGTTAGAAAATCAAAAAAATAGTCAGTGTTCACCTCATATTGTCAAAGTCAGAAGACAGGTAGAGAGGGAGAAAGAGAGTATATGTATGGAGAGAGAAGGAAGGATGGGGGGAAGAGAGAGGGAGTGGGGAGGAAAGAAAGAGAGAGGGAGGGAGAGAGAGAGAGAATAGGGAGGCATAAGGAGGAAAGGAAAAAAGGAGGGGGAAAGAGACACAACGAAATGGAGAGACAGAGACAAAGTATACATATAAAAAGAGAGGGAAGGAGAGTTGGAGAGGGAGAGAAAGAATATGTATATAGTGGGAGAGGAAAGGAGGGGGAGAGACAGAAGGGAGGGAAACAAAGGCAGAGAGGAGATAGAGAGTGAGACAGAGACAGACAGAGACAGTGACAGAGACAGAGAGACAGAGAAAGAGAGCAGAGAGAGAGAGAGAGAG
>NW_025349393.1:0-5894 GCF_016433145.1 Gracilinanus agilis
CAATACTAAGAGAAATTAATTCAGACTATTCATTAGAAGATCAAATACTGAAGCTTAAATAATTTGGCCACCTAATAAGAAGATAAGAGTCATTGGAAAAGAACCTGATATTGGGAATAATTGAAGCCGAAAGGAGAAGGGGATGACAGAAGATGAGATAGAGTCATGGAAACAATGAACATGAACTTGGATAGACTTAGAGAGAGTGGAGAACAGAAAGACCATGAAGACTAGGATATGACTGAACAACAATGTATATTCATATATTTAATTCTGTATATACACATAATATCAATATTTACATATCAATGTATATGATTAAAGCATATAAACATAAATATTAAAATAACCAGTCAGGAATATTATGATAAATATTTAGCAATTGGCTCTCCAGAAAAAAATATATACATGACATTTTTTCAATTTAATCTACATTATTTGACATTTTCACCATCACTTTCTTAAGTCTAGAAAGTAAATAAAACAATCAATCAGTTCCTAATCTACAACATTTGCTAATTTGTGAGGTATAAATGATCATGCTGAAAATTTAACAATCAGCTTTTGACAGCTGCTTCAGGCTGTCTCTAGCAGACTTCTATATTGAGTCTTCTACTGAAGTCTTTCTCTAATGACTCTTCATGATATATAAACTGACCCTGAAACGTGCAAGTAGACCACAGGTTGTGACAGGACCTGACAATTTGGAAAAGAAGCAAAGATGCAAAGAATTACATGATTGATATTCATTCCACTCCCAGCAAGCCCTTTGAGGACAGCCCCATTGATAGATTCTGCCTGTCTGACAAACACCAGCTAAGCTAAATTCAGATTCATTTGCCAAAAGGCTAACCACCATGGAAGGGGTTACATTTCAGCCATAGAAATTCACAAAACCATCTGCTAAGAAGAATATTGTGGCTGTTAAGCTGTATCAGTGTAGAGTACCCAGTACTTGCAGAAATCACAGATGTTTTGAAGAATTAAAGCATGGAGTGAGCAAAGGGGAAGTCTGGTAACTGACAACATGAACTGCCATTCAATTGTCCTGGAACAAGTGTTTAAAATCTAGGCACGGAAGACAGTAACCAGTAGTGAGCTTTTTTGATCATGCAACATGCAGACCTATTCAAAATAAATGCAAATTATTCTGGCTTCCAAGTTTCATTTTTTTGAAGTTTCCTCACAGATATTATGATCAGATGCACTTAATTATGGAGGACTTTAAATATATTCATCTGCTAAGTGGCACAAAACAGACCCGAAAGGAAAATATGCTGAACTTTTAGAAAATTTAAAATAAATTTAAATTTCTGTGTTCACAGGAGCACATTTATATTACCATTATATTGCCCATGTGTTTTCATTTTCTCTCAGCTCAAAATAAGCTAGTGTTTATGAGAGTAGCTGATTTCAAAAAGGGAAATAGTGACACAATTAAAAGAAAAGGAGTTGGGGGTGATGTCTGTTATGAATAACATGAGTTGAATCACCCCTTTCAAGTTTGCAATTGCTCCTGTCTCTCCAAAATTGTCACACATCAGTCTGCCTTCTGGCCAAATCTTCAGAGCTCAGGAAAGCAAAAGTTTGAGAGGAATCCTGGAGTAGAACCTAAATACAATGGTTTATCTCAAATGAAGTTAGTTGTCTGTCTTGTCTAAATAGTCTTCCAGGTAATCTTCATGCTTCTGAAACAAGCAAACAAGAATAACAGCAACAAAGACGTTATTCTTATTTACACAAATTTCACTGTATTTATAGCTCAAGGGACACTGATTTAGCTTCTGCATCTGAAGCCCACGCCTGACTTTTGAGAGTCATAAGCTACTCTGTCACTGCTAATATTTCTTTTAAAAATGTTGACTTTTCAATTAATAAGCACTTCTTCTTCATACCGCCTGGCCCTTCAAAAACTTTTATAAAAACAACTCTTGTAGTAAATATGATCAATGGACAATGATAAAGAATGAATATGAAATTTAGTACTTGCCTCCTGCTGGAATGGCGATGAACAGAAAATGTAGTAAGAGACATACATTTTTACATACAACCAGGGTTGGAATTTGTTTTTCCAGACTACAAATCCACATATTGAGGGTTTTTTAAATTTAAAAATGCTCAATGATGGAGGAAGAATGGTAAGGAGAAGGACTAATGAATGAAAGAAAAGATTTTTTAAAATAGGAGTGAATATCTTGTGGGCAACTAATACAGAGAGAAATTTGAGTGATATAAAAGCAATTCAATGCAAAATTTTATTTAGAAATATGGGCATTTTTTCCAAGCAAATTTGTGCATTAATTATGTGCAAATGTTTCTGTCTCATTCTTCATCTTGAGTTTATCACCTTACTGTTAGGAGGTGGGTAGCATTCTTCATTATCAGTTCCCTGGAATCATAGTTGATTCTTGCAGTGATCATAGTTCTTAATATTTCATCATTGTTTATCTTTACAATATTCATTTTATTGTCAGCTGTTTTCTTGTTTCTCCTTACATCCCTCTCAATCAGTTCATACAAATTTTCTTGGATTTCTTTGAAGCTGTCTTTTTCACCAATTCCCATGTCATAATTCTATTCAACATTTTTATATACAATAATTTGTTCAGTGATTCTCTAATTGACAAATATGTTTAGTTTACACCTTTAACTTTTTTCTTTTTCAATGTTATGATTTACTTAAATATAACAAAATATATAACATGATTATCATTTATATGATTTGTTACAAATATGTAATAAAATATAACAAATACGCTTATCCAAGAGAAAGAAATTTTGATCTTAGTAATGTCCAAAAATCTACATCTCATCCTTTTCCCCTCATGTCTCCCAGCTCTTCCCAAGAAGAAAGTTAATATGACATAGATTATATGTATATTATCATGTAATACATATTTTCCTGTTCATCATGTTGTCAAATGAGACACATATTACTTACATGGGAGAAAAATTCATGGAGGAAATAAAGTGAAGAATGGTGAATTTCATTCTATGTTCCTTATTGATAATAGGTAAGTCACTCACTGTTGGTCATCATACTTTATTGTTATTGTGTACAGCACTCTACTTGGCCCTGCTCACTTCACTTTGTATCATTTCATGTAAGTTCAGGGTTTTTGTGATTTTCTCCTTTGTCATTACTTATGGCATAACTGTATTCTACTGCAATCACATACTACAGTTTGTTCAGTCATTCCCTAGTTGATGGACATCCCTACAGTTTCTAGTTCTTTGCCACTGCAAAAAAGTTGCTATAAATATTTTAGAACACTTAGTTTCTTTTTCTTTTTCCTTCATCTCCTTAATAAATAAACCTAATAGTAGTATTACTGAAACAAAAGGTATACACAGTTTTATAACTCTTTTAATATAATTTCAGATTGCTCAACAAAATGGTGAAATAAGTTCACAGTTTGACCAATAAGTTATTAATGTCCCTATTTTTCCACATCCCCTTCAACATTTGTCATTTTGCCCTTTCATCATTTATCATTTTATCCTTTAACTCTTAAGTAGATGGTGATCAAACTTATTTTTTAAAAAAAGGAAATAGCTGTAATGTATCACATCAGAAAAAAAATCTTATCCCTAGGTGGGAAAAAAGTGTTCTTATTATAGCCAAAGGGAAGTGAGTGCCAGTCATTCAGAGAATAGTTGAATAAACTGATATATGACTATAATGGAATATCATTTAAGATAACAATAACTAGTATTTATATGTGTCTTAAGAGTTGTGAATCATATATGACTACAAAGGACTCAACAACCAAAACAACAAAAACTTTGCAAAGTTATTTACACATATTGTCTTGTTTTATCCTCATAACAACTTTGTGTGACAGGAGCTCTTACCATCAACATTTTACAAATGAGGAAACTGAGGCTGAAAAGTATTAAGTAATTAGCCCAAAGCCATACTCCCTTTTTGAGACCGGATTTACACGCATATCTACTGCTCTATTGATTTACAATGAAGAAATATGCCAATGAAGATTTCAGAGGAAACTCAGTAGGTTTTTCATTAATTGCCACAGAGTGAACTAAACAGAATAGTAGTGTAAACACATGACAAAAATAATAACTCTGATCAATGCAGTGATTTCAGAGAACTGATTGTGAAGTATGTCTCTGGTTTCTTGGCAAAGTAGGTGGGAACTACAGAGCTAGAAGGGATTGTGGATTTTTCCAGCATCCTTATTTTATAAATTAGTAAACTGAGGCCCCAAGAAGTAGAAGTGAATTGCTCAAATCAACCACAAATAGCTTGAAATGTGTTTTTAATTTTTTCCTTGACTGCATTAATTTTTTATGGACCTGGTAGGGAATTGCTGTGAAGGCTAAATTACTGAAAAGTGACTGATTTTTTCCAAACTCTTACCTTCCATCTTAGAATCAATACTTTGTATTGGTTCCAAGGCAGAAGACTGGTCAGGGCTAGGCAATGAGGGTTAAGTGATTTGCCCAGGGTCATACAGGTAGGAAGTATCTGAGGCCAGATTTGAACCTAGGACCTCCTAGATTCTGTAGACCTGATTCTCAATTCACTGAGCTGCCCCCACTGACTGATTTTTTTTAAAAAGCATCAATTACACTTTTAAAAATAAGCATTCCAGTTATTAGCTTGAACTCATAAGATCTAGATTCAAACCTGGTTCTGATGTCAAGGACCTTGTGAGTAGGACCCTTCATTTTTGTCACTGTCAGTTTCTTCATCTGCAAAATGGGGCTAAGAACATTTGAACCATCTACCTCACTATTGTGAGAAAAGTGAAAATGTCCTATTAGTGTTAACTTGTAAAATTATTGATTTTTTCTCATTTCACCTTCTTTAAGATTTTCCCATAGTAGGGGCAGTTAGCTGGCTCAGTGGATGGCATGTAAGGACTGAAGTGAGGAAGACTTGGATTCAAATCTGGTCTCAGACACTTCTTGGATATGGGTTCCTGGGCAAGTTGCTTCACCCCAATCGCCTAACCCTTACCACTCTTCTGCCTTGGAACCGATACTTGTATCAATTCTAAGACAGAAGGTAAGGGTTTTAAAAAAAAAGATTCCCCACAGCACTTATTGACTTGGGATACAAATTGTGTGGAAAAATAGAATATTATTTGGGCATATTTTAAATTTGCAAAATGTCTTTTAGATTCCTTATTTGACACATTCTTATTTGAATAGTGTATCAATGATGGAAAACTTATTTATGTTAGTTCTAGAAACTGAGACACTAAATAATATAAATGCCCACTGAGGAGATGATTGATCCCAAAGGAACTCTTAGTATATTGACATTTGTTTTAGGTTTGGTGCACCAATCTCTGCTGTTTCTATGTAACTTGGTTTCTAATAATAATGGTAATAATAATAGCTAATATTTCTTTATAGTTATAAAGTAGTTATAATATTTGTAGTTATAATAGTTGTAATATTTCTTCGTAGTTATAGTTATAATGTAGTTATAGTATTTGTAGTTATAACATTTCTTTAGTAGTTATAATATTTCTTTAAATTTAAGAAAGCTGATACTAATATTTAAATAGAATTTTATGCTAGGTAATGTGCTGAGTGCTTTACAATTTTCTTATTTGATCCTTAAACCAAGGAGGTAGGTACAGTTATTATCTCCAAATTTTTAGGTGAAAAAACTAAAGTGGACACAGGTTAAGCGACTTGACCAGGGTTAGTTAGTAATTATCAGAGACTGGATTAGAATTTGTCTGCCTAACTTTAGGATTGGTTCTCTATCCACTGCCCCATCACTCATTCATCTTTTGAATAGGGCCAGTTATAGTGAATTTAGTTTTGTACTACTGTTAACCCTCCTAACTTTTATTTGCCCTAATCCTCATTTCTCTCTCTCTCTCTCTCTCTCTCTCTCTCTCTCTCTCTCTCTC
>NW_025349394.1:0-7608 GCF_016433145.1 Gracilinanus agilis
AGAATCTAGTAAGCCTAGATACAAATCCTGCCTGTGCCCATTAGCTACCTATGTGATCTTGGCCAAATCATTTTTTCTGTGTCTTAGTTTCTTTATCTGTAAAACTTGTTCTACCTGTCCTTCAGGGCTGGGAGGAAAGCACTTAATAACCTCAAAATCACTCTAGAAACCTGCTGGGCCTGGAGTAAGGAAAGCCTGGGTTGGGTTCAAATTCTTCTGACACCTACTAGCTGGATAAGTCACTCAATGTCCCTCAGCTTCCATTTCCTCGGTTGTAAAATGGGGATGATAATACCAGCACCTACCTCCTCTGGTTGTCGTGAGGAGCAGGTGAGATAATATTTGTAAAGAACTTTGCAAACCTTAAAGCATAGCATCAATGTTAGTTGTCACTATTTTTGTTATTCCTAAAGCATTTGCTGAAGCTTGGCATAAGGTGGGAAACCTTAGTTCTAGCCCTAGAGAACCTGAGTTTGGTTCCACTTAAGTCTCTTTGGTGCACTCTGTGATGTTGGGTATGTTACTGCCCATCTTTGATCTTCTAACAGATTTGAGATTGAATTAAAAGATCTCCACATTCTTTCATCTCTGACAGTCTACGCCTAAACTCCTTTCCAACTCTGACATTCTATGTTCTTAGTCCCTCCTGGCTCTGATATTCTATGTTCTAAGGTCCCTCCTAGCTCTGACATTTTGTGTTCTAAGTTCCCTCTCAGTTCTGATATTCTCTTTTCTAAAGCTCTTCTAATTCTGACACTGTGTTCCAAGATTTTTCAAGCTCTGCCATTTTCTGTTCTTTGTTATAGGATTCTATCTTCTCATCAGAGTAAGGAAGCCTAGAGGAAGGAAGAGAGACCATCAAGGGTCTAGCCTCCTGAATACTGTCCCAGATCTGAAGGCTATAGTTTTGGAAGGCAGTTGGCAAGCTGGAAAGCATCCAGAGAAGGGGAAACAGAAGAGGAGAGAGGGACAACACTGGAAACCCTGCTATAAAGTGATCAGGTAAAAGAAATGGAGAATTTTAGAACCATAGACTCTCAGAGTTGTAGCGAACTGAGAGATAACTTAGTCCAATCTTTCCTTGATCCAAAATTCCTTCAACAATTTCTCTGACCAATGGTCCTCCAAACTCCTCTTGAAGGCCTCCAGGAAGGGGGAACTTGCTACCACCTAAATCAGCCCATTCCACTTTGGCAGAGCTGTAATTGGCCTGAGATTATATTTAAAATCTGCCTTCTGCTCATTGCTCCTAGTTCTGCTGTCTGGAGTCAAGCAGAACATCAACTTCCTTCTCCTTAGGATGTCCCTTCAATTTCCTGAAGACAATGTTCATGTCATCCCCGGCTCCCTCTTCCAGACTAAACATTTCCAGTCCTTCAGTGGATCCCCATATGTTCTGGTTTATGGGCTCCTCCTCACTCTGGTCATCTTCCTCTGGACAGGTTCCTTCCTAATGGATACACTGTCAATGTCTTTCTAAGTGGCGCCCAGAACTAACCACAACATGCCAGATGGGACCTGAGCAGGGCAAACAGAGCTACGTCATCCTGGCCTGGAGAAGAGCAGACTTAGGGAAGGGGATTGTCACGATCGCTGTCTTCATTTGAGGCTGTCAGTGGGGCAGAGGGATACAGTCCATTCTCCACTCAGCTGTCAAACTGATCTTGTCACCTTCTATTCAGTCACTTCTAGTGGTTTCCTATTAATTGCAGGATCAGGAATAATCTGAAGCTCAAACACCCTCTGTTTGGTTGTCAAAGCCCTGTATAATCCGGCCCCTTTCTGCTTTTCCAGTCCACATGCTCCTTAATCTAGTGACACTGTTCTCTTTGCTTGTCCTGGAACCCTGTAGCTCCAGACTCTGGGTTTTTCCCCTGCTGTCCTCTATGCCTGGAATACACTCGAGCCCCTCTTCATCTCTACCTTCTAGCTTCCCTGACTTCCTTCAAATAGCCCCAACTTCCTCAAGAAGCCTTTCTCAATCTTCCTTAATCTTATCGCCTTCCCTCCGAGATTACTCACCCCTATTTATCCCATCTATGTCTTGTCTGTATCTGTGTTCGTTATGTTGTCTCTTCCATTCCACTGTGGATTCCCTGAGAGCAGGCTTTTAACATTTTCTTTGAATTCCTAGGACTTAGAGCTGTCAAGTACCTGCCCATCTTGTATTGCCTGGTCCCAGAGGGAGGAAGAAGGCACCAAGGGGAGAAGTTGGACCCTGGTCCCTTAGGCAAAGGTCCTCTAGATTTGTTCCAAGGAGGCTCGGGAATCAGAGGAAGCAGAAGAGGCTTCTTGAGTGGAAAAGCCAAGGGCTAGGCCACATGGAAGGTGGCCACAGAATCACAGAAGTGGCACTGATTTCAGAAACCACTCAGCCTTACTCCTCCCTGAGGTGGCGGATACCCCAGCATCATGCTGATAAGTCATGCAGCTTCCACTTGAACAGCTGCATTGTAATTTATCTCCAGGGGAGGAGAAGCCAAGAACATCAAAGAGAGCTCACAGGCGCCCACAACTCTGTTCTACAAATCCATTAAAAGGGAAAAGAGGTCACTTAGAAGGTCACTGTTTCTTCCTCCTTGCCATCTATCACAGGCAAAAGTGGCCTCTTCTATGACCACTGGGGCAACTGAGGGCACACAAACTATTGCCTCCATTCCCACCTCACCCAAAGGGTAAGACTCTGAGATGGACAAGAGTCTTTGAACTTAAGAAAAGAATACCCATAATGAGAAGACTCAAGAGGGGGAACAAGAATGCCTTCATTCCACTATCTGAAGGGTTTTCCAGGGATAGGGCTTCCTAGGATCATAGATTTAGAGCTGCAAGGGAATTTACAGATGAAACTTGGACCCACCCAAGTCATATTCCCAAGTGGAAGAGTCAAGATTTGAACCCGAGTCTCTAACACTAACGCTAGTGCTCCTCATTCTATTTGGCCTACCATCTCTGAGACTTTGGTTCACATAGTTTTGAAGAACCAGAGCTGCCCAAAAGCAGAGTGGACCTCCCCAGGGCTGGGAGTCCCCCAATGTGGTATGGTAGAAAGAGAGTTGGATTTGAAATGAAAAAATCCAGGTTCAAATCCTGGATATTACTTGTGTGATGTTGGGTGGGTCACTTAACTTCGTGGCTTGTCTGGGCCTCAGTTTCTTCCTCTGTAACATGATTAGATGTTGGACTAAATGGCCTGTAAGTTTCCTTCCAGAAATAAGCCTATGTGATCTTACAAGATAAGCCCATTTTTCTCTATTGGGAAATTCTTCCTTGAACTGAATTTAACCTATGAATTACAGACTCAGAAATGGAAGTGACCCCAGAGGTCATGTACTGCCAACAATACCAGGAGGAGGATGAACCCTACTGGAAGAGCTCTCATCACAAAGATCAGGTGACATCCACCTACTTGGAGACAGGAGGCACCAATGGGATTTCTATCTCTTAAACAGCGAGCCAGCCACAGGAGGAGAAGCCTTTTTGGTCCTTGACACCTGCAAAGTGACCTTGTGAGTGTCTTTCTTTTAAAATCACTTTAGTCTTGGGGAGCAGAGCTGTGGGCGCCACTGAGCTCTCTTTTCCGTTCTCAGACTCTCCTCCCCTGGAGATAAACCAAAATGTTTTCAATTAGGGATTTGAATGAGTGAGTCAAGCTGAGAAAGGCTGTCCAGACCAGTAAATTTCTGCCTCCCGCCTGTAATCCCTGATTGACTCCCTGGAGTGGGACTTAGTTAGAAACGGTCATTACCGTTAATTACCGAATTACCGCATCCCCTCTCCTTGGATGCAGCTAGCCTCCTTCTGGTGTATTTATTTATGTGTGTCTAGGATTGATTTCCCTGCCCTGTTCTGAAGGGTTCTGGCTTCATCCATGAAATCGAGCTGCCCCATCCTTCCTCACACTGATTATTGGCAGCCAGTGCCTTGACAGTGCTGCTTCCCTGCCTGAGGCCCCTGGTCATCCCCATCTCTTCTGCCTTCAGCCATGCCACTTAGAACCATAGACTAGAGCAGACCTTAGAACCTGGAATGCCAGAGGTGGAAGAGACTTTTGAACAGAGAACATCAGAGCTGGATGGAATCTTAGCACAAAGAATGCCAGAGCAAGATGGGATCTTAGAACATAGAATGTCAGAACTAGATGGAATCTTAGAACACAGAATGTCAGAACTAGATGGAATCTTAGAACACAGAATGCCAGAGCTAGATGGGATCTTAGCACAAAGAATGGCAGAGCAAGATGGGATCTTAGAACATAAAATGTCAGAACTAGATGGAATCTTAGAACACAGAATGTCAGAGCAAGATGGGATCTTAGCACACAGAATGCCAGAGCAAGATGGGATCTTAGCACAAAGAATGCCAGAGCAAGATGGGATCTTAGAACATAGAATGTCAGAGCTAGATGGAATCTTAGAACATAAAATGTCAGAACTAGATGGGATCTTAGAACACAGAATGTCAGAGCAAGATGAGATCTTAGAACACAGAATGCCAGAGCAAGATGAGATCTTAGAACATAGGATGTCAGAGTCAGAAGGTCTCTAAGAACAAAGGATATCAAAACTAGAACGTAGTTCTTGCATGCTTGAATTAGAAAACCATCTCTTCCAACTACTATATTTATAGATGAGGAAACTGAGGTCCATGGAAAGGAATTAATTTAAATTCTAAGGCTGATATATCTGGAAAGGCTTTTAGACATCATCTAGTCTGGCACTTTCCTTTTACAGAGAAGTAGGAGGGGGAGGTCACATGGCTTGGAAGCAAGAATGCCAGAATTCTTTCCTCCACATTGCTTTTTAGTCCTTAACTCTTCTCTTGGCCCTCCCCACCTGGGGCTGTGATATAACAGAAATGGCCCTATACTTGAAGTTGGAAGACCTAATAGTAGATTAAATTCCCTATTAGATCAATGGCCCTGACTTTCCATTCTAAATCTTACTTTCCATATCTTTAAAAAGAATGATCAAGTAACTCATTGGATAGAGCACTGGACTGCTCACACTTTCTTCCTCATTTCAAATATATATATACATACATACATATGTAGATATGTATGTATGTATGTATATATGTATGTATATCTTTTCCCTTATAAACAAACCAGGAAAACACATACTTCCAGCCTGAAGTACTTACTCCTTCTTCTATCACCCTTTAAGGTTTAGGAAGCAATTTCCTCATAATACCTCCTCAATGGCAGTAGTGGGATGGGTATTATCCCCATTTGACAAAAAAAAGAAAACTGAGGTGGTTAGAAGGCACTAAGAAAAAGGATCATAAATTTAGAGGTAAAAGGAACCTTAGAGACCATCTAGTCCAATTCCCTCATTTTACAGATGAGAAAATGGAGACACAGAGTTTAAGTGACTTGCCTAACACACAACATGCAAACTATTTCCAACTGCCCTATCCGTATTGGTATAAGGAACCTCATCTGTCCAATAATTAAATGGACTGCCCTGGGTGGTAGTGAGCTCTTTGTCACTTCAGGATTTCAAGTGGAAGCTTCCCATCCTCTAAATCAGGGGTTGGCAACCTTTTTGGCCATGAGAGCCATAAACACCACATTTTTTAAAATGTAATTTTGTGAGAGCCGTACAGTGCTCACAGGGCCGCTCCTGTAACAGCGCCTGAAAAAAAATTGACTTTATGGCTCCTGCAGAAAGAGCCATATCTGGCCCTAAAAAGAGCCAGATATGGCTCCAGAGCCATACGTTGCCGACCCCTGCTCTAGAGGAAGCCTTTCCCAATCCCTCTCAATTCTTTTCAAAAATGTGTTATTTTCCCAACCATATATAATAATAATTTTCAATATACATTTTCCAAAATTATAAGATTCAAACTATCCTGTGTGACCCTGGACAAGTCATTTAACCCCCTTTACCTAGCCCTTACTACTCTTCTGCCTTGGAACCAATATTCAGTATTGATTCTAAGATGGAACGTAAGGGTTTAAACAAATAATAAAATTAAATTAAATTTTAAAAAAAGATCCAAACTACCCTGTGTGACCCTGGGCAAGTCACTTAACCCCCATTGCCTCAACCCTTACCACTTTTCTTCCTTGGAACCAATACACGGTATTGATTCTAAAATGGAAGGAAAGGGTTTAAAAATAGTAAAATTAAATTAAATTAAAAAAAAAAAGATCCAAACTATCTCCTTCCCTCGCTTCCCTGCCCTCCTTCAGAGAGAGCAAACAATTTGATCCGGGCCATATCACACAAAACACCTCTCCACGCCAATTCCTCTTCCTTCTAGAGCCTTCCCTCGGCGGATTATTTCCTCCTTTTACCCTGGCTTTAGCTTCCCTGTACATAGTGGGTTGCGTGTTGTCTCCCTCCTTGGCCTGGGCGTCCCCTTCTCGGACCCCTGTGCACAGTGCTGGCCCCAGCGGGCGCTTCCTAAATACTTGTCCAGAAGATGGACTCACTCCAGCCCGGAACGGCCTGTGGAGGAATGTCCTAGGAGGAGCCACGCTCCAGCTTTCCTCCAGCGGAGACTCTGAGAGGCTCGGAGGTCTGGGGACAGCGGGAAGAAGGCGGCCAGGCCCAGGCCTGGGACCCCCTGAGATGGAGGCCGCCCCAGAGCAGGGGCCGGCGGAAGAGGAGAAGGTCTTCAGCCAGAGCCCAAAGATTAGGAAGGCTTTAAGTAAGAGGGAAGCTCTGGCCAAGGGCAGCAGTCCCTGAATCGGTGCCCAGAAGGATCATGGGATTTAGAGCTGGAAGGGACCGGGAGGATCATCTAGTCCAAAGCCCTCATTTTACAGATGGGGAAATCTGAGGCCAAAAGAGGTTAACTGATCGGAGGACCAGAGTCTCCTGAGCAATAAATTGCAGGGCTGGCTCAGAGGCAGCGCAGAACTGGAGTCCCAAGATGTGGGTTCGAATTCCATCTGTGCCACTGACTGCTCCTTGTGTGACCGTGGGCAAGTCAAGGAGCTAGTCTAGGCCTCAGTTTCCTTATCTGTAAAAGTAATAGCACTCCTATAGCACCATGAAGTACGCAAATTGTGTTACGTGTTACCTTATTTGATCCTCCTAGCAATGGAGGTAGGTGCTATTATTATCCTCATTTTACAGCTGAGGAATACAAATAAGAATTTCTATAGCTTCTATGAAGGGGCAACTGGGTGGTGCAGTGGATAGAGCAGCAGGCTTAGAGTTAGGAAGACTCCTCTTCCTGAATTCAAATCTGGCCCCAGATATTTACTAGCTGTATGACCCTGGGCAAGTCACTTCACCCTGTCTGCCTCAGTTTCCTAATCTGTAAAATGAGCTGGAGATGGAAATGGAAAACCACTCCTGTATCTTTGCCAAGAAAACTCTAAATGAGGTCATGAAGAGTCAGACATGACAGAAAAGCAACTAAATAGCAAAATAGTACCTATTATATGCCAGGCACTGATAAGTGCTTTACAAATATTAACTCATTTGGTCCTTATAACAGCCCCTCAAGAGGTAGGTGCTATTATTCCCCCCATTACAGTTAAGGAAACTGAGGCAGGCAGAAGAAGTCTAAACTGTCATTTTATGTTCATTTTATTTAATATAATCTATTTATATCTAAAGTTTATATATGACATAAATTTATATATAATGTATT
>NW_025349395.1:0-1777 GCF_016433145.1 Gracilinanus agilis
CTTTCTTTCTTTCTTTCTTTCTCTCTTTTTATAAAAACCCAGAGGAAGGATGTGGGCCCCCATCTCTTTCTGAATCCTTTTGGGGGATGTTGGGGGGGGGAGTATGGAGAACAGCTGGTCACCTTCTTCCTCATAATTACTCTCCCATACTTGGAAGCTGTTATTAAGTTATCCTCCATTCCTTTATTCTCCAAGAAAGAACAGCTCAGTCTCCCGTAACCTTTCCTCACATTTGGGGATTTATTTAGTAACAAGCAAAACCCAATTGGTCCTGGTTCACTCTCTATCTCTCTCCATTTGCCAGCACCAGAGATATTTAGCAGTTTGATTTTCCTGAACCTATCCAAGAGAGAGAGCTGCCTAGCTGATCCTTTCCCATGCTTGCTGAGCAAAGCCTAATCTGAATAAATCTACCTTGAAAGTGGTAATTAACAGCAAACGGGAACAGAGAATTATTGGAGTCAACAATGAACCTGAAAAAGAAAAAAGGGACCAAAGAATGATTTCTTGGAAATTTGCTGCCCCCAAATTACAAATTTTATTCAGGACTTTGCAAGCATTTTCATTCAAGGCAAGGGACACCGAGGAAGCCATGGTGATACTGTTTATTATGGAGATTACTGGCCTTGGTTAAGGGCTTCCTGAAGGATTCAGTTCAGGGTTTTAAGAATCACCCCAAAATGGGCCAAAATTGAACTCTCTGTAAATACAAGCCACAATGCGACAGCTTCAGCTACCTAAGACTAAAAAAAGAGGAGGGAGGGGGCAGAGAAAATCGAAGTTAAGTCCGATAATGTAGATATCTCAGAAATCACTAGATTTTTGTTGTTGTTGTTGCCAGAGCTGTTATGTCATTGGCATATAGAAATCCTAATAAGGTTCTTTCCTCTGCCAGGATGCAGGAAATTGGCTCTGCATTTCTAGCCTTAGAGAGTCTCCTGTGGCTTGGCTAGGGTCAGACATCCAGTGCATGCCAGAGGTGGGACTTGAACTCAGGCCTTGCTGATTTTGAGCCCGGAGGAGTCAGTAATCCAACTGTAGACAACTGTATGCGACCCACAAAATGGAACATGCCCATATTTAATTTCACCGAATGTTTCAGCAAGCTTAATATAGACTGATTTTACCTTTATAGCTTTTCTCTATTTTATGAGAAAATACTGCTCACAATCATCCATCAGCCTTTTTGGTTTTTTGCAAGAGTTTATATTCTAAGCATGTTGTCTTTGGCTATTTTTCTCCATTTACTAAGAATTAACCGTGTGACCCTGGACAAGTCATTTAATGTCTGTTGCCTTAGTTTCTTCATCTCTAAATGAGGAAAATACTCACTTTCTTCCCCTGGTTGTGAGGTTCTAATGAGATAATCATGTTAAGGGGCTTAGTGAAGTGCTCACCACATAGTAAATACTATGTAAATGTTAGTTATGATAATTAGCTATAATATTTACTAACATTCTGGCTTCTCTTCGTCTCCATGGCGAAGTCCTCATTTACATTGCTTTAACTTCTGAATGATATTCTAACGATCAGTGTTGATCTCATGTCTGTTGCTCATTTTCCGCTGTCCACATAGGCAAGTCATGGTTCGTTTAATTAATTCGGGGTTAAATCTTCTCGGCCGGATCTCATACCTTTTTCTCATTACTATTCTTGTTTATTATAAATTCTTATCTGAGCTCTGATGAATCGATAGTCTGACTCTGCACAGACGGCTGACCCAGGATAACTCCCACGTTCATGCTAAGTCTTTCCTGTCTATTAAAATGTCATCAGT
>NW_025349396.1:0-5236 GCF_016433145.1 Gracilinanus agilis
GTCTTTGACCAGGGCAACTGCAGAAATTCCAACACTGGTTCCCAGTGTTTATATACCGTGACCTGGTAATTATGTATTTAGTAAATATCTGTCGGCTGACACAATCTCATCACACTATAATTGCTCAGCAAACTTAGATTTGATCAACTCTTCTAGAGCTTTGGAGATTTATTGGGTTGGTACATCCAACTTGAGGCAGCTTGGTGGTACAACAGCTAGATTCACCACACCTGGAGTCGGGACCCGAGTTCTAATCTGAATTCAAACACTTATTAGCTGTGCTACCCTGGATAAGTCACTTATTTGTCTCAGTTCCTCATCTGTAAAATGGGATACCCTGGAGAAGGACATGATAAATCACCCCAGTATCTTTGCTAAGGAAGTCCCAAGTGCGGGGCACGAAGAGTTGAGATGACTGAATGAATGACACCACTTGGGACTTAGAGAAGGAATACAGTTGTTCTAAGATGGGCGGAGAGTATGATAGGAATTGAGAGGGAAGAGCCTGAGTGCTCTGTGCTGTTTCTTTAGGTGAGTGACCCGATCCAAGATGGCTGGCAGGCTTCCAGGCCCCTGGAGGATCTCATGGAATTAAGGGACAGGACGCAGACAGATGGAATCAGGCGGCTCGCTTTGACGTGGCTTCTCCGGTCTCAGACAGACCTCAAGGCGCTAGGAGGAAACACAAGGGTAGAAATGAGTCCTAGTTAAGATGGGCAAACAGCTGCTCACTTAAGACTTGGCCAAAGTTAAGTTCCATAAGAAATCGCCAGTTGGCCGTGCTCTCTGCCCTTTCTCCTCTAGCCCAGTGTTTTCGGCATCCCCAAATCTCATCACAAGTCCTTTTACAATAGCTTTGCAAAGATGGGACAAAACTGTAGCGGCCCCCAAGTCAGGAGAAGAAAATGCACACTAACAATAACTATGGAAATAATAACAGTTGCTCACATCAAAGCTCTTCCCCTACGTCATCTCGGTGGAGCAACGTTGTGACATGGCCCAATGGATATAGAGTTGGCCTTGGATCCTAACTCGGATATATATTAGCTTTGTGACTCTGGGCAAGTCACTGAACTTTTTTCAGCCTCAATTTCTTCATCTCTAAAATGGGGATAATAATAGCTCTTGGCACACAGAGTTGCTGTGAAACTCGAATGAGATGATTTTATAAAGTGCTTTGCTAACATTAATGTGCTGCATTCTAGCTATAGTTAGCTAGAATGTTTATTTATATAATGAACTATCATTAAAGATAAGGCAACAAAGGCTCTCTGTTAAGTGACTTGCCTGGGGTCACACGGAAGTATCCAGGCAAGTGTCATGATTTTTTTAATCTTTACTTTGTTTTAGTAACAACTTTAAGAGAGAAGAGGGGTAAGCGTTCCCCAAATGGGGCTGAATGACAGGAAGTGTCTGAGGTGAAATTCAAACCCAGGACTTCCTGATTCCAGGCCTGGCACTTTATCCACTGAGTCACCTAGTTGCCTCCACAGGCAAGATTCTAACTCGGGTCTTTAAAATCTGACACTTCAACATAATAGCAAAGGCAGCAACAATAGCCATGAAATCCAGAGAACTACACTGGAGAGTTAAATGTGGGGGAAAAGAGTTCTGTCTCTAGAGTCAGAGGATGTGGGTTCAAATTCTGCCTCCTATGTTAAGAGACTCAATTCCCTTCTCTGAGCCTCAGTTTCTTCCTCTGTAAAGTGGGCAGAGCCAGACTAGTTGGCTTCTGAGGTCCATCTCGGCTCCAAATCAGCAGTCTTACTTTTCTAGAAAGCCCAAGATGTGTCTGTTGTATTTGTTTGTTTGTTTTGGACTCAGACCTGTGATTTTGTTATATCATTATCTTGTGAAAGTGAATGCACACATTTAAAAAAAGCAACTGTAAATATTAGAAACGTGCGTGTTTGTGTAAGCCATTTTAAATTCTTATTTGTGTGTTGGAGTATTTGTTTTGGTGACAGTTACTAAGTTTAGAGGAAAATGATGAGCCTACTTTTTTTTTTTTTTTAAAGGCAACTCATCCTCTGTCCATGGGCAGCTTTGTCAATATGAAAAAGGTGTTGGACTCTGAGATGGCAAGGACCTGGGTTCCAATCCTGCCTCTAATACTCATTATCAAGAGTAAAACCAGTGAAATTTCCAACTCCTAGATTCAGAAGGGATTGAGGCTATCTAGTTCAAAACAAGCAGAAAATGGGTCTGGGGTCAGCTGGGTGGCTCAGAGGATTGAGAGTCAGACCCAGAGATGGGAGGTCTTGGGTTCAAATCTGGCCCTAGCTGTGTGACCCTGGGCAAGTCACTTGACCCCCATTGCCTAGCCCTTAGCACTCTTCTGCCTTGGAACCAATACATAGTATTGATTTCAAGATGGAAGGTAAAGGTTTAAAAGAGAAGAAAAGAAAATGGGTCTATTCTACTACCCTTTGGAAGAATGGTTATCCACTGTTCCCTTGACCATGTACAGTGAAAGGAAATCCACTCTATCCCAGCACAGTCCATTCCATCCCATTGTTAGGAAATGTTTCCTTATGAGATGCCCAACTCTGCTTCCTTACCACTTCTGCCCAGGCTTGCCAAATAGATCAAATCTAATCCCACTCCCCCAAGTCAGGCCTTCCCGTATTGGAAGGCAGTTCTCATTCCCCACTTCCCGCCACCTCCAAAGGCTTCTCTTCACTCCTTCCACTCCTCCTCACATAACATGGATTGAGGACCTTCGCCTTCCTGATCCCTCTCCTCTGATGATCTTCAGTTTCCCAACGTCCTCCTTAAACCCTGATGCCCAGCCCTGAACACAGCGAGGACTGACCAGGGCAGAGGATGGTGGGATTATCACCTTAGCCCTGGACACGATGGGCGATGATCAGCCACACTTCCCAGCAGACTAAAGGCTTTGTCCTGGCTCCCTCTTTCAATGACCTGATTACGGCGAGTGGATTTGGGTGAATGACTAGACACCACGAAAGCCTCTGCTGTTCTTAGTTGCCCACTAAGCTCCTTCACCATCCCTGGACCAACCACCAAAGGCATGGAACCCACCCGTAGCTTTTTCTGAGCCAAGAGGGGGAAATTGGCCATATCCAGCCTCCCTGACCTGCTTGAGAGACCCAGGAGTCCAGATGAGTTTGTAGGCCATGTAGATGGGGATACAGATAAATGACGAAGTGCCAATCAGATGCCCAATGGAGATGCTCCAGTCTGGATAGCGGTAGTCAAATAGCAGAAGAGGAGACTGGTCCAGGAGGGAGCTGATGATTATAAACTAGAGGGGGTGGCAAGGAGGAAGAGAGAGAAGGAAGTCAAGGACCGTCCATTTATTTTTAAAAATTTAACAAACATTTATTATGACTATTATGTGCCGAGCCCTGCATTTGGGGGTGGGAAGTGGGAAGAAACATAGATAAATAAGCTCTCTGCAATGTGGCTCCCACCTCCCTCTTTATGATTATTTCATGTTACTGTATTCCATGGGTTCTCCATTCCAACCAAACTGGTCCACCTGCTCTTCTCTGCATGTGATGTCTTATCTCCCACCTCCAGGCTTTTGCAAAGACAGTCTCCTATGTCTAGAACCATCATCATCATCATCATCATCATCATCCCTAGCATTTATAACACACCTTAAAGTTTGCAGAGTGCTTTACAAATATTATCTGATTTTATCCTCATGGCAACTCTGGGAGGTAGGTATTATCACGATACCCATTATCCAGATGAGGAAATGGAGGCAGACAAGACTTTCCTGGGATCACACAACTAGAAAGTGTCTGCGGCTAGTTCTGCACTCGGGTTTCCTGGAGTTCTAGTCCAGCATTCTATTGATTGTGTCACCTAGTGGAGTCCACTGTAGAATCCTCGGCTTTCTTAAAATCACAGCTTAGGTGACATCCCCTACGTAAGACCTTCCCTGATTCTCACCACCATCCTCATTTGTCAGGGCTTGCACTCCTTTTTTTGAATCTTTATTTTCTCTCTTAGTAACAACTCTAAGCATAAGGGTAGACAAATAGTATTAAGTGACTTGCCCAGGGTCACACAACTGGGCAGTATCTGAGGTTGAATTTGAACCCAGGTCCTTCTGACTCCAAGCCTGGTGCTCTATGGCTTCCATGCTCTTGTTATAACTGTATGCCTTTGCATGAAGTTGCCCGTATACATGTTGTATCCCTACAAGGTAAGCTTCGTGAAGGCAGGGATTATTCTGGACTTGTGTATTTGTTGGCTTGAGATGGCTTTTACCCTCATGGATCTAGAAGGAGGGCTATGGCATGGATCAAGATGAGTAAGAGAAGTCTAAATAAAGGGCCATGTGGGTTTAGATCCATCCCAACTTGGACAATCAGAGAAGGCTGTAGGGAAGAGGCAACATTTGCATTAGGTCTTGTAGGCTTGGCTCAGGGGACAGAATCTTGGATTGAGAGTCAGAGGATTTGCCACTTACTGTGTGTATGGCCTTGGGCAAATCACTTCCCCTTTCTAGACCTCAGTTTTCCCATCTGTCATATGAAAAACTGGACCAGATAACTTTGTAAGTCCTGTTTGAGATTTAAATTTATGA
Source organism: Gracilinanus agilis (assembly GCF_016433145.1). Classification (NCBI taxonomy): domain Eukaryota; kingdom Metazoa; phylum Chordata; class Mammalia; order Didelphimorphia; family Didelphidae; genus Gracilinanus; species Gracilinanus agilis. The sequence continues at coordinate 4,565 of NW_025349396.1, forward strand.
TGGATATGATTTTGGTAGGCAGTGATGGCGATAGGGCCCTCTGGGCATATGGACCAACAAGAGCTGGGGTGGAGAGGCAGCATTTGGCTTGGCCTGGATAGAGAATCTCAAACTTTGGGCTGGAAAGGACTCCAACTCTGCCAATTTACACATGAGGAAACTGAGGTCTAGGGAGGGTTAATGAGTCGCTCAAATTCACACTCTAAAGCCCGTGAACTTTCTACTGTAATATTGAGGATAATTATAATAATAGAGGGTTTCCTTTGTTAGATCATCATCTAGGTAATGCCTGCTAACCATGGGGGTCCCCAGGACTCTGTCATGGACCCTCTTTTCTTCTCCCTCTGAACTATTCCACTTGGTGATCTCATTAGCTACCATAGATTCAATTATCATCTCTGTGTAGATGATTCTCAAATAGATATTTCCAACTGGATGTTCTATAGAGATCTTAAACTTAAGACTTCCAAAATTGAACTAATAATTATTTCACCAGTCTTCTTCTATTCCTAATTTTCCTATTTTCTTTTTCTCTTCCCTCCGCTGGTTCCTTCCTTCCTTCTCTCCCTCCCTCCCTTTCTCCTTTTCTCCCTTTCTTCCTTCCTTCCTCCCTCCCTTTCTTCCTTCCTTCCTCCCTAGCTTCCTTCCTTCTTTCCTTCCTAGCTTCCTTCC
>NW_025349397.1:0-4313 GCF_016433145.1 Gracilinanus agilis
AACACTAATTTACTGATTTATGCTGTTAAAATTATTTTTGTGACTTCCTGATAAGATTAATTCCCCTCCCCCATATAGACCCCTTTAAGCAAAACAATTAATCCTAACGAGGTATATATACTTCTTTAAGCACCTAGAGTCTCACTACCTATCTGACAGGAGGACAGGAACATGTTTTGGCTTGGTGGCTTTCATACTTTCATACACACACATGCATATACATATGTATATATATATACATATATATGTTTATAAAATATATGTATTTGAATACTTTGATTATATATATATATATTTATATATTATAGATATAGATATATCTCTATTTATCTATTACAATGTCATACCCACTGAGCTGGGTAGTTAGGTGGCACAATGGATAGAGTGTCAGATCTGGAGCAAGGAAGACTCATTTTCCTGAGTTCAAATCTGTCCTCAGATCCTTCCAAGATGGGTGACTCTGAGCAAGTTAGTTAACTCTATTTGCCTCAGTTTCTTCTGCTATAAAAATAAGCTGGAGAAGAGAATGGCAAATCACTCCAGTATCTTTACCAAGAAAACTCAAATGGGGTCATGAAGAGTCAAATATACCTGAATAATAACAACACAACCCATTGAGCTTTAGCACATACACAGGAATATAGTTTTCTTCCCAATAGTGCATAGAGGAAGAGGCTGCCCTCTTGGTGAACAGAGGGTGATAGGGTGACATCCTGTAGGCAACTCACCTTGCTGTGACGCACAAATTGGGTGCAAATATTTATTTGCAGCATAGTTTATTGGCAGTTTATTGGTGCTGGATTCAAGGATATCTGTTAGCTGTTTGACTGTGGGCAGTCATCTAAGATCTCTGAGCCTCAAATTCCCATTTGTCAAATGGAGATAATGATACTCAAAGATCATTATAAGGTGAAGCCCATTAAATTCATCTGATTCCAACAACTTCAAGGTAAGGAAACAATTGCATAAATGGATGAGCCAGCAAGGCAAAGCTCTAGCTGCTGCCAGTTATGGCTAGGTAGAGCAGATGGATCTTTATTGGCTGCCATTGCTAATTCATCTGCAGTCTGAAGCTCTTTTCTTCAGAGTTTTTTCCACCTTCTTAGATTCCCTTTGTGCCATGAAAGTTCTCTCCATACTTCAGCCTCCTTTTTGGTGTGGAAAATTACAATTACCAGCAGCCCATATGGTCAATACATGGGGCTACATAAATATTCAAGAGAATAATATGTGGGAGGGGAGAATTGTTAACCATAAAGTGTTATATAAATGTGATCTCTGATTTGTTAGATTTATACATACAACCTTCAGGGTGGTAGGCTGGATACCTTTCCTGCCAAATGTGGGGTTCTATGTTTCTAATATGTTGAAGAAAAGCTTTCTAAACTATTATTTCAATTTTTATATCAATAATCTACTGCAATCTGGATTATCGAGGCCAAAGTAGCCTGGAAAGAAAGAAATCATACAAGAAGCCCAAGTGTGGATGAAAATGGTGCCCATCATTATTTTGTTGAATAGCACAGAACTGTGTGCAATTGGAATCTGTGCATCAACCAATCAGTATTTATTAGGAATCTACTATGTGCAAAGCATTTTGTTAGGCAGAGGGGATACAAAGAACAAAATGAATAGCCCAATCTGTCAAGGAGCATATATTCTATTGGGAAAGAAAATGCATACATGCACTCATAAGGATGCACAAAATAATTTACACATATGGGGTAGATTTAGTTCTAGCAGATTAGGAGATTAAAAAATAATTTTAAAAAAAGGATGTTGCTCGAAGAGAGCTCTATTTCCTGATGCTTTAATACTATTTTTTAATTCTGGAATTAACAAACAAGAAAATGATCATTTCTAAAGAGAAAAGAAGATTACATATGAAACTGTGAATCTCTATTTTGCATTAGTTGCTACTCCTTTAAAATATAATTAAATATAAGTATAATAAATTCACTGTGCAACTATCAAAACACTTTTCTTGATCATATTTCCTTCTGGACTATCTTTGAGTTAAAAAAAAGGTCTGAATAACCTTCCTTTCCTCTCCTTTCCCCTCTTTCCTTTCTCCTTTCTCCTCACTTTTTCTTTCTCTTTCTAAAATTTTCTACAGCATCAATTATTGAGGTTACATTTAAAGAAAAAGTCATAGATCTGGTTAACTTCAGAAGAAGGATTCAAACCCAAGACTCCTGACTCCAGAGCTTATCCTCCTCTACCATCCTTCCCTTTAAAGGTAGTATGCTTTTGACACTACATTCTGTGGCAATCATATTTGGGGGACAGATGGGGAGATGGGAGACTTTCAATCAACTTTCTAATATCAGAGGCAATCACAGGAGAGTAACTCAGGAATAGAAACTCATCACTTCAAAGCAATATCACCTTTCCCCCCAACTTTTCTCCCTCGCATTGCCAATTATCTCCCTGACTTCAAGATATTCTCCTGTTATCACATTCATGCCTTTTTCAAAAATTGAAATTCGAATATTTCTCCCTAAGCCATCCTCTCTTCTTTGTTTCTCTGTTGTTAATGATGCCACTAGTCTTCCTGTCACTGGAGATTTCAAATCCAGCGTGACTTTGAGGCATCTTTCTAATTCCCTTTGACATATAGATCAGATCAATCCAATCTCAGGTTTTGTTACAACATCTCTGAGTGTTCATTTCCTCTCTCGCTTCTGCAGAAGTAAGTGTTCATCTTGAGACAGACACCCAGTTTGCAAGTATTTAGAATGTAAGGGAGTGGGTGGAGATGGGAAGAAAGCTTTTTCTCTCTGCTCCCTCTAATTCCCTCTTCGCAGATTGAATGGTTTTCTCTAATAACCAACTCATTTTCTCTTCCAGTGGGAAAAGGTGAAGCTGCTTTCACTGATCCACCCATAAAATGGTTAAACAACTTCACTTCTCTGGGAATTATCATAGGAATGAGATATTCCCTCAATTTCCAAAATAAAGCTTACCTCTTTAATTGGCATTGCTTTCATTTTAAATACTTTGCAAGGAAACTTCCAAAATGCCATAGACACTAGCGGATTCCCTTTTTTCTCAAACATGCTGTACCAAACACAACTTACTTTGTTATCAATGGATCAGGTTCACACAGATACAAAACATATAAGGTATTAATGGGAGGTCATTTCAGGGGGAAAGCACCAACAAGGTGAGCTAGAGGGAGGAGGAGAGACCTGGAAAGACTTCTGGCACAAGGTAGGATTAATGCAGTCTTCAAAGAAGCTACAAGAGGGAGATAAATTCCAAGCTCATTGAGGAGGAGGAGCGATGATGATGATGATGATGATGATGATGATGATGATGATGAAGGTGATAGGGGCTGAACCTATGACTTGTTTATAGCTAATTAATGGTTATAAAAAAAACAACTTAACACATGAAGATGCATTTTATGCTAGCACAGGCTGGCACCTTCTCTGCAATAAAAAATATGTATAATTCACAAAGTAGCTGACATTTCTATTGCTCCCTGAAATTGAGAATTGGATCCCCAGTGCCTAACACTGGGCTTGGAATGTTCTCTTTATCTCCCCATCTTTAAGCTTCCTTGAAGGCACCGCCTTAATCCCATCTTCTGCTAGGAGCCTTTCCCAGGAACTCTCCTCCTCCCTCCAACTCACCTGACTAGTGATTTCTCACTGATATTATCTCCCATTTATACTACATATGTTTTGTATGGGCAGAATGATTTACATTTGACAACACCATTGGCACATGAGCTCCTTGAGCATTTGTCATTCTTTGCATCTCCTACCTTTAGCAGAGGTTCAAGTATGTTTTAGGATCTTAAGAACTTCTTGTTGACCGAGGTATTAATAAATGATTGATTGGTATAGTTCTTTGAGGTCTGCAAAACATAACACACACATATGTAACATATATGCAGATCCACACATATATATGCGTGCATGTTATTTAGTATACCATTATTAATAAAAATGGATATTATCTATACCACATATATAAATACATTCTATTTTTGATATGGTATAATTGTATAATATATAAATATTATCTATATTATCTATATATAAAGATATATATATACACATACAGAGATATTTTTTCCATGTTATGACTTTCCCAAACACAGCTTCATTTTATCACAGGTCAGCATAAGAAATTAAATGGGAATATTTGGGGAATTTTGCTGAAGCCACAGAAAACATGCAAAGACAAGCTGGTGACATGGAAAAAATTTAGAAACTCAGAAATGCATTAAAATATATGTATATTATTACATAATATCAATATATTTTATTTTTGATACTATGAATATATATGCATATATATAT
>NW_025349398.1:0-3617 GCF_016433145.1 Gracilinanus agilis
GAGAGAGAGAGAGAGAGAGAGAGAGAGAGAGAATGTGCTTCCTTAAAGAGTAATGAGAATTCTCCATCATTGGAGGTCTTCACAAAATCTCAGAGTTGGAAGAGATAGCAGAAAGCATTTAATCTAATAAATGTCTGACTTAGAAATATCTCTTCTTTGTGCTAATTTTGAGCCTGTAGATTGCTTAAAAACCCAGATCTCTTTCAGGTGAACCATTGCTTTAGTTGTATCTACTCCATTCTGTATTTGTAAAGCTGAAAATTCCATCACAAATGAAGGATTTTATATTGATCACTATTAAATTCCATCTAATTAGACCAATCCATCATATAGCTTGTTATGAATTCTATTGTCCAACACATCAAGTACCCCATCTTCCCATCATGTCATTTGCAGTTTGACAAGCATACCATCTTTGACTTGACTGAGCAATAAAAATTTGAGCAGATGACCAAGATCAAATCTTCTCAATTACATTATCATAACTTGTCCCACAAATTTGTAGCTCCCTCCTTCCTCCATTAAAGTCCATTAAGATTGGCTTTTACTAGTTTGACTTTAGCTCCCAAAGTAGACCCTGATATTTTTCAGAAATGTTTAAAAAATATACCCACATTGAGGAAGTGAAATTAACCCTGAAGAGCAAAGACAAGTTCCCACAGAAATGACTGAGTAATTTTAGTACTTTCTTTGAAGATGCAAAAATATTCTATCATATCCTGAGGGCAAGGGTCACCAGGCTTTCCCAGCAATCAATCAAGGCATCATATGCATCGCTGAAATCAGCTTCCGAGTTAAGACTTGAAATAAGCTGTGTTAATATTCTTCCCATAGAGAAAGCTTTCGCTGGCTTTCTGTTCACTGGGTGCTGAAATTGGTTCTTTGTTATAGTCAACATTCAGAGCCACAAGCAATGTTGTAGTTAAATTAGTCATTTCCACAATTTGCATTTAAAATTTATCAAAATTTCTCCATCAAAAAGTGTGTTATTTAGCTTATAATCCTGAAGAATCCATTGAAATTTCTTTCAGCACCAAATAGTAGAAATGGCACTAGCAGGAATTTGAGTCAGATGGCCTGGGTTTGAAACTCAGTTTCAATACTGGCTGTGATCTTGGGCAAGTCACTTTTCTGGATTTTGGTCTCTTCATTTCCCAAATGAAGGAGGGTATAAGAGCAGATATCTTCCAGTTCTAATATTCTTAGACATTACAAGGAGAGGATTCAGGTTCAGTTTGGTTAGTTACTGAGGGAAAATAAGGATGAGACCTTCAGAGAGGAATATGTGACAATGACCACAAGTAACCTTGAAGACTAAGAGGCAGCTAGGGAGGAATGCCTGGTCTAGAATCAGAAAGACCTGAGTTCAAATATGACTTCAGACATTTACCAGCTATGTTACCCTAAGCAAGTCACTTCAATGTTTGCCTTAGTTTCCCCGATTGTAAAATAGGTCAATAACAGCATGTATCTTTCAGGATTATTGTGGAGATCAAATGAGATAATATTTATAAAGCACTTGGCACAATGATTACAAAAGAGTGGGTACTAGATAAATGTTTCTTCTTCCTTCCTTCCCCTCTGTTCAGAGGCAAACCCAACCACAAAATAACCTTCTCCTCTAAGGAAACTCCTCCCAGGGAGGGAGAAGAACTCAAAACGGAAACAGGCTACTCTCCTTGAGGTTTTCATTATTCCTTTCTAGACTGTCCTTCCTGTTGTTTGATGGTTACAAAATAAAGCATAATTTTTTTTATCCTGGTATGAAAAGCCTCCACGTAATCTGCAATTTCAAATCATTCCTTATGTGTAACCTACATTCCACCAAACTATTCCCTACTCCCATTACTCCTTATCAAACTCCCATCTCTGCTTGTGTCTTTCTTTATCTAGACTATCCCACATGTTCAAAATAGCTCTTCCCCCATCTTAGCCTATTGAAGGGTCTCCCATTCTCCTGCCTCTTCCATGAAGTCTTCCCTCATGTCTCTCTCCCACTTTAAGGGTTTTTTTTAACCCTTTATCTTCCATCTTAGAATCAATACTATGTAGGAAGAAGATCAGTAAAGAGCTAGGCAATTGGGGTTAAGTGACTTGCCCAGGGTCAAGCAGTTAAGAAGGTTCTGATGTCAGATTTGAACCCAAGACCTCCTGACTTTAGCCATGGTTCCCAATCTAGTGAGACACCTAAATGCCCCATATCTCTTTTCTAAAAGAAGAAAAGGAGCATTTATATGGTTACCTACTATATGCCAGATACCATGCTAAGTATTTTGCAAATGTTACTTTTTATGTGACTTGTTCAGAACTAGTCAAGTGTCTGAAACTGGTTTTGAACTCAGATCTTCCTGACCCCAGAGTTAGCAGTCTAGCCACTAGGCCATAGTTGCCTCCAGAGGTAGCAATTTGTTAGAGGGTGAGCTCTTTAAGAGAAGGGTCTACATTGTAGAAAGGTGGCATGATGTTCTATAAAAGGTGAAGGATTTCAAGTCAAGACACTGCTCTGAGCCTCATTTCCTTTATTGACAGGATTAATACTGGTCTGATGTTTTAGTTAGTATAAATAACTTGTGTCAAAGCAGGCATCAACCCAGGGCTACTGACGCTTGTAGTCTGTCCATTATATGACCCTTTCTCTGACTGTGGCAAAGGAAAAAGAACCAGCAACAAACCTGATTTCCTTCGTTTCTTGAAGTAAACCAGAAGAGCAACAGCAGTAAGACCAAAAGTACTGACAAGGGCCATGGTGATTCCTGCAGCAAGTGAGCCCTTTCCATTCCCTACAGGCACAGAGAAGAAGGAAAAAGAGTCTTAGAGAAGAGAAACCCACAGCCTGGAAATTCCCGAGTCAAAGGAGCCATTGCCTCATCTGAACAAGGACACCATAGCATACAAAATAGAACAGCAAGTCTAACAGGCAAGGCAGGTGAGGGCCTCTAGGTCTTTTTAAATAGACCTAACAGAAGAAACTGGTAAAAGAATGAGGTCCTGAAAATACTCATCATCCTGATTTTCATTGATTGTCCCAAAGATCCCTTCAATGACTCTACAGAAGATGAGTTTATATCTCAGTTGTTGTTTTTGTTGTTCAGTCCTTTCAGTCATGTCCACCTCTTCATGACCCATTTAGGGTCTTCTTGACAAAGATACTGGAATGGTTTGCCATTTCCTTTTCCAGCTTATTTTATAGATGAGGAAACTGAGGCAAACAGGGTTAGGTGTCTTATGCAGGGTCACACAGCTAGTGTGTCTGAGGCCATATTTGAACTCAGGAAGATGAGTCTTCCTTACTTTGGACCTATCACTCTATCTACTGCACCACCTACCTACCCCAATACTCTTATTCAGTTGCAAAAATCAGTCATTTTGTCCCAATCAAATCATATTCTTTTACCCAGACATTTTTCAATCTGCTGTTGCTTATGCTACCTACAGGACCTCATGACAAGATGCCAGAGAAACTTCAATACTCCTGTTAATTAGAGTTGTCCAAAAGGGGAATGGACTACTTCAGGACAAAGTGGGTTTATTTCTTTCCTTTTCTTCCTTTCTCTCTCTCTCTCTCTCTCTCTCTCTCTCTCTCTCTCTCTCTCTCTCTCTCTCTCTCTCTCTCTCTT
>NW_025349399.1:0-8997 GCF_016433145.1 Gracilinanus agilis
GTTATAGATATAAATAAATAAATATTTATATTAAAAGACATTTAATTAAATATAGCAAAATGAGTGACTCAAAAAATTCTTCCCTCCTCTCCATATTCACTCTCTCACAGGTTTCCACATCACAAGTGAGAGAAGGGATACACTCAGAGAAGACAGAGAGTCAGGACAACTCATACTCCTAAGGTAGGAACCTTTATCTTCTTCCTATGCTGCTCCCCTAAAGACCCTGTGAAGTCATGCTTATTGTGATGACCCTCTGTTTCTTAATAGCTATCACGGTGTAAAGGCAGATGTATGCCTGCCAAAGATATCTGCCACTTAACATGGAGAATGTTCCATGTCAAGGGCAAATAGAATAGGGATTACCTATATTTGGTGACATCCTCCAGATGTTCTTATTTGCAGATGGCATTGTGTGGACTGCATTAAGTCAAGGAATACTGCAGAGATTCCTAAAAGAGATCCATAATCTTTCAAAAGGCTTCAGTCTAACTGTATAGGAAAAACTAAGTGGATAAAGATCATCCAGATCAATATTCAGGGGGATTGGGCAAACTAAAGCTGGTCTATCAGAACACTATCTTGGGCAGACATTGCCCATGAACAATGAGTTCCCTTTGGAAAATTGTACAGTGCTATCGATGACCTTAAACTTCTCCGGGAATCAAAAGCCCAATTTTTTTTAATGGCAATATTCTTACAATGAAACTATAAGGCTACGAGTTACTAAATTCTAAAATCTTCAAAAAATTACAGCAAGGGTGGTCATGAGTAGGCTATAATACATTAGCCACTATGAATTCCATTGGAGAATTGGTATCAAGGATATTTTTAGAGGAATATGTGACTAGAAAAGATAAGCCAATCATATGGTGATAGCAGAAGATAGTCTTTATGCTCCAGTGGTCTCCATGCATTATAATGGACAGAAGTGTCAAACATGCAGTCCAGAGGGCAATTCGAACCAGATTAAAGTGTAATTGAGAAATATTTAGCAAAATAAAAAAATAAAGCAATAAATTATGGATAAGATTATATTTTAAAACCAAGTCAATATGAAACCTACAGGAATCCTAGTGTAGAGATTAATCACCTCTGTTTCTATTGAACTTCAACACCACTGATGAGAAAACTAGAGAAAGGGCCCCCAGTATGTTGGGTGGAGCCACTGGGGAGGCTTTATAGGTGGGCATAGAAGTCACAGAGGTTTAGAAGGAGTGGAAATCTGAATAGTTATAGAGGGAACCACATCCGTGAGATCACAGATGCATCCAAGACACCAAATGTGCTCTCTTATAAAAGATCATTTGCAAAATCCTGCCTGATCTCATCTCCTCCTTTCATCAAAGATGTTCCTGATACATGGATTGATCATTCTGATGAAGATTTTTTTAGCAACTGAAAATAATAGTTTTGGGTGGGTGGCTGTATTTTCTCAAACAGATTTTTTTTTAACTAATAAGGAGTTCCTCTTCCTTATTTGTCTGGAGAATCAATCTCTCCATGTCTCCAAAATTGTACTGACTCCATCATGGACCTTCTCTATAGACTTGATCTTGTTCAGTTGCTCCTCCTGACTTTGCTTCCTTTTATTCCACTTCTCCTTCCTCTCGTAGCACATCACAGATTGTGATATTAGAATCCAAACATGGGGGCAGCTAGGTGGCTCAGGGGATAGAGTGCCAGGTCTGGAGAGGGAAGGTCCTCAGTTCAAATCTGGTTTCAGATATCTCCTCCCTGTGTGACCATGGGCAAGTCACTTAACCCCAACTGCTTAGTCCTTACTGCTCTTCTGCTTTGGAATTGATCTTATCGATTCTAAGACAGAAGGTAAAGGGCTTTAAAAAAAAATCCAACTATTATCAGGCACTTGATCCAAATAGCAAGAATGAAGAGACAGCTAGCCACAGGTCAGCTCCATCTTTGTCCTTGAATCACCAACAGTTCAGCAACAGCAGCAGCAGCAGCAGGTTCTGGTGCTCCAGCCTCCCCCCTTTAAAATTGAGTAATGAGACTCATTTGTTATGCAAATACACCCTAGAACCTGGCAGCCAGCCATTGTATATTTTGCCCATGGGAGAACTTGGATTATTTTAGGCAAAAATGGGTTTGGGGAGATAGACATTGCTCCCCAGCCAGCACCACGGGTCATTTCCTGGGGTCCAAGAAGAGAAGGGCAGGAAGGAGGCTTGGGAGCTTGCTACAAATACCCGGGTCTTGCTCTGTGCCAATCATTTGACAGTGATGATTTCCTGGCAGGGGCTCTGGCAGTATTTGAAGACACGCTGCAGCAGAAAATAGGATAATTGGGAAAGAATTCTCTGGCAGAGGGTTTTACTTGACAGTAACCAAGTAAGCAATCTCTTGGGGCTTTCTCTCAGTTCCAGCAGGGCTCATGGCCTGGGTTTTAAAGGCCTCCAGAGCCCACAGAATGAGAGTCACTTCCTACTCGTGCCCATGCACTCGGAGGATCTCTAATTGCTAAAATTAGAGATTAACAATTAGAAATTAAACATCTCTAAAAGATCCATCCCTCTGGGGAATTTAATGAAAGACATTTCTACTCTTCTCTGCTTTGAAAGTCCTTCCTCCTATTCCTTCTCATGGTTGTGTCTCCAAACCCCCTCCAGAGAACAATGTCAGCAGAAAATTATTGATTTGACTGTAGTCATATTATTAATAGTAATGTCCCATATGCAAATAACACATTATATGTTGTAAGTTTTCTTCCTTATGTTGGAATGATTTCTAGAATCCATGTATAAATTAGATGATGGCCCCTATCAAAATGTCCCAAACAAGAAGGATGACTTAAGACCAAAGCAAATATAACTAAAGGGGGAAAAGGACAGCGAGATGGTACAGTGGATAGAGAGAAAGACCTAGAGCTGGGAAGACCTGGGTTCAAATTTGACCTCAGACACTTCCTAGCTGTGCAACCCTGGCAAGTCAATTAATCCCAGTTGCTTAGCTTTTTACTTTACCTTACTGCTCTTCTACCCTAGAACCCATACTTTATATCGATTCTAAGGTGGAAGGTAAGGGTTAAAAAACCACACACCATTAAAGGGGAGAGATGCCACAAAATCTCTATTGTTTATTCTCCCTCCACTAGAGAAAAATTGAGAATGACATAATCTGACTTTTTTTTCTTCTCCCCAAAATGTTCTCAACTCCCCTACAAACACTCAGGCTGAAAAGCTATCAAATATAGAACAGTTTTGATTAACTTGACAAAACACACACATAGACTAGGCTGATACTCAAGTCTCATCTGGAAAACTCTCCTCCCTTCCCCAGAGGGTACAGAGCAACCTCCTCCTGTCTGGGTCCCTCTTGAAAAGCATCCAATACACATGAGTCACACAGTACCAAGTCCTCACTAGAGGTGGCACTTACTAGCTATCAGACCCAAGTTACTTCCCTCAGTTTCCTCATTTGTAAAATGAGGCAGATAATATCTATATTATTTTCTGGGCTTAATAGGATGAATAAATAATGGTTTGTAAACCTTAAAGCATTTTAAAAGGCATCTTGTGGCACAATGGATAGAGCTCTGGTCCTGGAGGCAAGAAGTCCTAAGTTCAAATTTGGTATCTCAGATACTTACCAGTTATGAGTCCCTGGGCAAGTCACTTAAACCAGTGATTCCCAAAGTGGGCACCACCGCCCCCTGGTGGGTGCTGCAGCAATTCAGGGAAGTGGTGATGGCCACAGGTACATTTATCTTTCCTATTAATTGCTATTAAAATTTTAAAAATGCTAATTTCCAGGGGGCTAAGTAATATTTTTTCTGAAAAAAAAGTTGGGGAACCACTGACTAAACTCGGTTTGCCTCCATTTCCTCAACTATAAAATGGGAATAATAGCCCCTACCTTCTAGGGTTATTATGAGGATCAAATGAGATCAAATGAGATCAAATGAGATATTTATAAAATGCTTAGCACAGCACCTGGCACACAGTAGGCGCTAACATAGTATTTATTCTCTCTCTCCCCACACTTTATAAATATCAGTTGTTTTGTTTTTAGCTATTAAGCTACTCTCTAGCTCTATGAAGGGCCAGTGCCACCATGGCTTTGTTACTGTTCCAGCATCTCTGGATCAGGCTTCTCCACATGCATGGTTTTCTGTAGAACTTACATGAATATCTCTCCAGGCCTTGAATGCTACTTAGCATCTCCATCCTTTCTTCCCTTAGAGGGTGCCCATTTCCTTTTATATAGAGAAGCCAATTCCTTCTTGCACATGTAAGGCAAGCATTCTGCAGGAAAGGAGAAAGAAAGGTTTACCTGCATTCCCATTTCAATCCCATTGAAGAGCATCAGAGAAAATCCCTTTCAATGTGGTACAATCAAGAAAAGAGAGTACAAAGGAGGTTTAGAGTTCCTGAGGGAAATTGGTGGCAGCTAGAATCTAGAAGGAAACACCAGAGACACCTGGGCTTGCTGGGGTAAAATGGTCAGGTCACAGGATACAAGATGTCCTTTGAAGGCCTTGGCATCTGTGGTACAGTTAGTACAAGCATTATGAACCCTACTTTTGTGGTTGTTCAGTCATTTTACTCCTATCCCACCTTCATGACCCCATTTACATTTTCTTGGCAGAAATACTGGAGTGATTTGCTGTTTCTTTCTCCAACGCATTTAACAGATGAGGAAACTGAGGCAAAAAGGGTTAAATGACTTGACCAGGTTACACTGCTAATAAGTGTCTGAGTTCAGATTTGAACTCATGAAGATGAGTCTTTCTGACTCCAGGCCCAGTGTTTTATCCACTATGCCTGCTTTACATATAAGGAAAATGAATCCCCTCAAAATGAATGACTATCCACTACCCCACAAGTACCATTCCAAAATTACCTTGCACTAATTTTACATATATTTATTTAGGTATATGCTCCTCACAACAAGCCAGGTAGGGCTAGTATTAATACAACATTTTACAGATGGAGTAATTAAGGCCTATTCACAGTAATAATCAACAAGCATTTATTAAGCACCTGCTATATACATTCTGCTAAACACTGGGAATACAAGGAAAAGCAAAACCAGCCATTGCCCTGGATGAACTTATATTCTAATGGGGGGAGACAATACATATATAAACAGATACATAAAAGATTCATTCAAGATAAATAGAAAGCAGTTTCAGAAAGAAAGCATTAGTAAGTGGAGATGATGAGACAGAAGGGGGCACTAGGGAAAGTGTCCTTAATAATAAAAGCTAGCATTTATATGACCCTTTAAAGATTACAAAGCATTTTACAAAGGTTTATGTGTTTAATCCTCACAACAACTCTAAGAGGCAGGTGCTATTATTATCTCCATTCTACAGATAAAGAAACTGAGGCAGGGGAAAGCTGATGTTAATTGGCCAGAGTCACACAGCTAATAAGTATCTGTGGCTGGCTTTGAACTTGGTCTTCCTAACTCCAGTTCCAGAGTTCTATCTACTTTGCCACCAGGCTATTTCATAATAAAATACTTGATTGATTCAAATGCAAAATATATAAATGTGTTCAAGATAACAAGGATTCCACACACCTCACCCCATTCCATGTGGGGGATTACTGAATTATTATCTTTTTATACAATTGAGCCTTCATCTAACTCCACCATAACCCAACCCCCATCTCCCCTTAGCCATCCATAATGAAGTTGTTCTTCAAGACCATTGATGTGTTGTTGGTGTTAGTGTTGCTGTTGGTGGTGGTGGTGGTGGTTGGTTGGTTGTTGTTGTTCTGTGGCGTCTAACTCTTCGTGACTCTGTGGAACCACTGATTGATTGTTGTTCAGTGGTGTCTGACTCTTTGTGACTTGGTGGACCCTGGATTGCCAATATTATTCATGGAGTTTTCTTGGCAGAGATACTGGAATGGTTCACCATTTCCTTCTCTAGTGGATTCAGGCAAACAGAGGTGGCACAGCTAGGAAGTGTCTGAGGCTGGATTTAAACACTCCATCCACTGAGCCACCTCGCTGCCTCTAAGACAGTGAGATAGTGAAGATAGCAAGGAATTTGTGTTAACCTCTTGTCCCTAGAACTGTCTGAGTGACAGTGAGAAGTTTAACAGATGTTCTCACTGGTAGGACAGAGAGAAGTGGGGAGCTGAATATCTTCTGAGATTGTCAGTATTCCCAGTTACTTCTGCTTATTCTCTGCCTCCTCATTTGTTGTTTGTGCTCTAATCATTTTGATTCAACACATACTTATTAATTGCCCACTTTATGCAAGGCTCTCTGCGAGAAATGGGACCTAAAAAGATTATCATTCACACTGATATCAGCAGGCTCTGAGCTGATTAGCATGTAGGGAACAGGGGTTGGGGGCTCAAAGCAATGACTATCTTTTCTATCATACTTTCCCCAGGACATTCTAAGACCTATCACTAGATCCTTCCTGGTAGGGACTCAGTGACTTTATCTCCAGGTCCTTTCAGTATCCTAAAGGGCTATTCCCAGAGACAGACACATTCCATTGGGAAATATCGCCTCGATTTTGGAGTGGTTATCACAACAACTGCAGGCGTTGATCACCCCACACCTCCCTTTCCCTTCTCTCCTCTCATTCCTTTCTCCCACCCTCTGAGCACCACCCCACCACCATCACCACTTCTCCTGTTCTTGTCACACATAATAAAAATAGCATTGCCCCAGCCCAGATTAAAGGTGAAGTTATAGGGCAGGAATGCATCCACATGGTGAGGTTTTCACAAGCAGGAGTGAAAGCCCAGAGCTCCAACAGACCTAGAGGGAAGAGAGCCAGAATTTCAGCTCCTTGGACGGGAAAAATAGGGTGAAGAGCCCCACATTTCTTCTTCCTAGGAGCCTTAAGACAGTGTAGGAGACCCTGAGAAAGGTTGGAAGTGTGTATGTTCTTCACCATCTAAATAAAGGGACCATTGCCCAGTTTGGAGTGCCAGAGGCTACATTCACTGACACAGAAAAAGAGGCCACATTGCTGTGGCAACTGCACCCCCACAGAAAATCAACACTAGAGCTCAAGGCCTAAAGCTAACTCAGCCCACAGAACTCCCTGGTCTACTAAGTGGAGAGTTTGAGGCCCACTGGAGCACCACCACAATGGAGTCAGGGACAGATTAGGAAGAAAGAGTGGTTCTGCTCCTGAGTCATCACTGGGCTCTAAAATGGGGGTTCTTAACCTGGGATCTGTGAACTCCCAAGGGGTTCAGTGGATAGATTTTAGGGAATTTTTTAACTTAGATGGAAGAAAAATGACCTGGAAGTTTAATATTTCCTTCAATTATTTAAGAACATTATTCCAAAATGAGGTTCATCAGCTTTCCAAAGGACACGCCAAAAACAGTTTAAAAACTCATGTTCTAGACTCAGAGGATATGGGTTTGGATCCTCTTTTTACACTTAGACTCTGAAACTTTGGGCAAATCCCTTCATCTCTTAGATCTTAATCTTTCCACAACTCTAAAACGAAGGGGTAGGAGGTAGAAGACTCTCTACCACCCAAAAGTACTCAATTCCCAGGAATCGAGGATTTTTGAGGAGGTTTGGATTCTGCTCTATGTGTCTGAGATTAGAGTCTATCAAACTGGATTGGAGGAGGGAAAGCGCCCAGACCTGAAGTGCTAGAAATAGGGGGCTCTTTCAAACCTGGAAGGAAGATATCAGAAGAATGGAGTTCTGATCCTGACTCTACCCCTTACTAGCCAAGTGTGCATTTAAGCAAGTCCATTCACTTCACCAAGGCTGGATTTCTTCTTGCATAAAATGAAGGTACTAGCCTGCCCTCTTCCCCTGGGTTGTTTGTTTGTTTGTTTGTCTCCCAACCATTACTTTTTGCCTTACTTATCAACTCCAAGAGAGAAGAGCAGAAAGGACTAGGAAATTGGGGTTAAGTGGCTTGCCCAAGTCACATAGCTAGGAAGTGTCTGAGATCAGTTTTGAATCCAGGACCTCCTGACTCTTGGCCTGACCCTATCCATTGTGCTACATAGCTGCTCCTCTTCCCTTGGTTCTTCTGATAATCAAATGAAAGCATGAATACAAAAGTGCTTCAGTAATATAAAATGTCATTCTAATGAAAGGAATTCTTTTTCTTCCAATCAGGCAAAAATAAAAAGAAAATAAGCATGTAAATTGATACCCCAAGTGTGCCATGCCACAAATATAAACATTTCAATAGGGAGTTAAATTCATAGATTCATACATATAGCTGAAAAGACCTAAAGAAATTACTATCTAGCTCATCTGAAGAAGCCACATAACTTGTGCCCCAAAATTCATGAGTTGTCATTCACCTAGGGCTGACTCTTCATGACCCTTTGGACCATGTTGTCCATGAGATTTTCTTGGCAGAGATACTGAAGTGGTTTGCCATTTCCTTCATCAGTGCATAATAAGCAGAGTCTTCTGAGAGTAGAAAGAATGGGCTGCCTCTGAAAGGAGCCCATCTTTGAAAAGCTTAAAGCTTAGGATGGATGATCACTTGTGAATGGGCCATAGATTTAGACTGGAAAGGACCTGAGAAGTCCTTGAATCCAAAATATTAAAAATGAAGCAACTAAAAGGCAAAGAAATTAAATAACGCCCAGTGTCTCACAGCTAGTGTTTGAACCCAGGTCTTCCTGACTCCCAACACAGTATCTTATCCACTACATGGCATTGTGTTAATATGTCAGTGATGTTCAGATATCATTTAAACAAAACTCCCTTCCATTCACTCCTTTTCCAATTCCAGTCTATTGAAATTCTTCCCTCTCTTTAGGGCTCAATTTAAATTCTAGCTATCCCAAGAAAGTCTTCACTGAGACATTCTCCTTACCTCTGTATTTCCCCATCTAAAGTTATCTTTCTCTTCTCAAGTTTCTTCCTTCCTTCCTTTCTTTCTCTTCCTTTCTTCCTTCCTTCTTTCTTTCTTCCTTACTTCTCTTTTTCTTTCTTTCTTTCTTCCTTCCTTCCTTCTCTTCTTCTTTCTTTCTTTCTTTCTTTCTTTCCTTCTTTCTTTCTTTCTTTCTT
>NW_025349400.1:0-3396 GCF_016433145.1 Gracilinanus agilis
AAGAAAGCAAAACTAATCAATACGTTGAAAAATCTAACAACACATGCAATAACCTATACCTATTGTTGCCTCATGCCTACAGAGATATAGGGAGATATATCTTCTCTTTTACAACATTTTGTTTCTTTTTTTGTGGAGATTTTATGTTGTTCTTTCCATTTATAATGATGATTGTATATATCATTTTCTTAGCTCTGTTTCCTTTATATCCATTCATTAAAATCTTCCTATGTTTCTCTGTATTCATCATATTTTTTTCATTTCTTACAACACTGTAATAGTCTAGTACAATCTTATAGCACAGTTCATTTGGCTATTCCCTAATTTATGTGTATATATTTTGTTTCCAAGTATTTGCTACCATAAAATTTGATATCATAAATATTGTTGTATATATACAGTCTTTCTTTTCATTAAAGATCTCCTCGAAGAATATGACTAATAATGTAATATCTAGGTAAAAAGCTATGAACATTTTAGTCCTTTATCTTCATAATTTCAAATTGCTTCTAGAATGGTTATACTAATTCACAGCTCTACCCAATAATAAAGTAGTGATTAACAATAAATTACCCAATAATGAATTTTAATAACCCATTCAACATTGGGAAATGAGTTGAATATCTCCTCCCCAAAATAGCCAATCATATGACTTTCTGCTAGATTATTGGACAATATTTGTGGGATTTAAATCTTTTGTAAGATAACTTGTTTTATTATTTTTAAAAAACTATTTATTTATTTACTCTTTGAATGTTGGATATAATTCACTTAGAAATGCATCTGGACCTGCCATCCCCCCTTACCCTTTTGGGAGATAATTTAATGTTGTCTAACTTCTTCTTATATTGAGTTATTTAAATATCTCTTTCTTATTCTGTAAATCTAGGTATTTTATTTGTTTGAACCTATTCATATGTCTTTTATGCTAGTTGTGTTAGCAAAATAGTTACTAACTCCTTCACTTGCTTTCTTTTTAACTGCTGTGATTTGTCCTTTCTAATTTTTGCTATTGGTAATTTGTTTTAACTTTCTTTTTATCGAATTGACTAATAATATTTTCATTTATTATTATTTTCAG
The DNA here is from genome assembly GCF_016433145.1 of Gracilinanus agilis. Taxonomy (NCBI): domain Eukaryota; kingdom Metazoa; phylum Chordata; class Mammalia; order Didelphimorphia; family Didelphidae; genus Gracilinanus; species Gracilinanus agilis. Next base: position 1,082 of record NW_025349400.1, read on the forward strand.
AAAAAAACAATCTTTTATTTTAACTTTTATTTGAATTTTAGAACTTTAATTTTTGTGTTTGGGATTTTTTTAATCTGTTGCTTATCTAGGGTTTTTTAACTGCAAATTCAATTCATTTATCTCATGCTTATTGCTTTTGTTGATAAATTTGTTTATAATATTTTACCTAAGACATGCTTTTGATTTCAACCCATAAGTTTTACTATTTTGTTTCATTGATATTTTTTCATAAAATTATCTATGGTTCCTATCATTTACTTGATCCATACCTTCTTTTTGTTGTTATCCAGTTGTTTTTCAGTTGAGTCTGACTCTTCATGACCCCATTTGGGGTTTTCTTGGCAAAGATAATAGAGAGATTTGTCATTTCCTTCTTCAGATCAACTTAAAGATAAGGAAACTGAGGCAAACAAGTTTAAGTGTCTTGCTCACAATTGTACAAGTAAGAATATGAGTCCAGATTCGAACTTGGGAAGATGAGTCTTCTGACTCCAGGCCCAGCATTCTATCCACTGTGTCACTTAGTTACCCTACATACTTTATTTAGAATTATATTATTTAGTCTTTATTTACATCTGAATCCTTCCTCCAAATCGCCCCCTATGAATTACATTTTTCTTGTGTTTGGTCACTGAAGATGTGTTAAATATGTCTAATTTAATGCATTTGTTAATGAATTTTTGATTCCTTAGTTTATGGTCATTATTTGTAAGGACTTTATACAAAGTTGACAAATCTACATACTCTTCATAATTCCCATTTAATAATTACCAGAGGTATATGATATCTAACTTTTCTAAAAGTCTATCCAGATCTTTAACATATTCCTTGTTTATCTTTTTATTAAATTTGTCTTAGTCTGAAAGTAGCACACTGAGGTCTCCAGTGACTACTGTTTTGTGTTTATTTCTTGTACTTTAATTAGCCATTTTTCTTTAGATGTTTCCTTTCTCATTAACCAGGAGTACAACATTTCTTTGGAAGACAGAGTCACACATGGGAGAAGTAAGGAGACTGAGGAAGAGTAAAGATATTAACTAGCCAGGGCAGAGAAAACCAAGCCCTTAACTATGGATTATGTAGAAACATATGCCAATATTGATGATCCCTGGTCAAAATCCCTTTTTTGCCAAGTCTGGAAGGAAAAATGGAGAAGCAAATAGGCAAGGGTACCTCAAGGTGGGAGAATTTCAGGTCATCATTTTTGAAATGAGCAAATTAAGAACCACTGAAAGTTTGTGACTCACCCAGAATCACAAAGAATCCACAGTAAAAGATCCAATTTGAACCCAGGGCTTCTGACTCTCAAGAAAATGACTTTTCTATTATATTGTTCTTAGGACATCACCCAGACTAAGTATATAATGTTTTGGCACTGCATTTTTAATAAAATATATTACCAACACCACATAAAACAATTTGAAAGGCTGCCATATACATTTCACCTTATCTCTCTGAATTGCTAGCACCTGGGTACAACATTTGCTGAAAATATTATTTTCCAAGGAAATTCTAAATTAAGCATTTGCAATCCTGAATCTCAAAATACTCTTTACCCAAAGTACTGGAAGCTTTTTATTTCTTTACATTTATTCAGCAAGGGACCATATTGGACCAATGTTGTCCTCAGCTCTGTGTTTGATACCATGTAATCTCAACCTTCCTTGAGTTTTCAGTCAAGTTGAGGAGACAAGAGTATAAGACTGCAAAATATGAAATGTTAAATAACCATGCTGCAAATACTATACACAGGGATAAATTAATGGGCCGGAGAACAAGTGCTTTAGGATTTCAGAGAAAGATATAATCATTGAGAGTTGGAGTGATCAGAGAAGCCTTCATGAAGGAGGCAAGACTGGCACAGGCACTGAAGAATATAAGTAGGGAACAGGCAGGAAGAACACTTGCAATTGTTGGTGTTATCCATGGTTATTGTCTTAAATATGATAGAGAAAATTAGAGGAAGTATAGTAAAGGATAATGCATTTAGAAATTTGGAGACAGAAGACCTCAGTTCAGGTCCCAAATTTACCATCTATTACTTATATAGGAATAGTCAAGTTTATTTCATTTCTCTGAAAACAAAGATTCTCTGAATCTTAAAAATTGGTATTGGCGGGGAGGGCAGCTAGATGGTTCAATGGATAGAGAGCCAGGTATGGAGATGGGAGATCTTGGATTCAAATATCTAGCCTCAGGCACTTCTTAGTATGACTCTGGGCAAGCCATTTAACCCCAATTGCCTAGCCCTTAACACTCCTCTGCCTTGAAACTAATACTTAGTATTAATTCAAAGAAGGCAAGGGTTTTTTAAA
>NW_025349401.1:0-1871 GCF_016433145.1 Gracilinanus agilis
CCGGGCCCCCCCGGGGCGTGCCCACGAGCTGGCCGGGCCCCGGAGCCCCAAGGACTTCTTCCCACAGAAGCCGCAGCCGCCCGGGACCAAAGGTGAGTGAGCCGCCTGCGAGCGCCGCGGAGGCGGGATGCCCTCTGGGGCCGGGGCTGCGCACCCCCACCCCGGTCTGGTCTGCCCCCAGACTGCCCGCCCCGGATCCCCACCGCATAACTGGGCGGCAGAGGCAGCGTCGTAGCCCTGCCGCCCAGGACAATTTCCCCCGAAGTTCCCCGGGGCTGTGGTGGGGCACTCCGGGCCCGGCAGGCAGCGGGCGGAACCGAGCAGAGCGAGAGGCCACTTTGGCAGCGGCCCCCCTCCGTATTCCCCTCGGTCCGAAAGGGGCGTCGGGCCTCCCACACGCGCCTGCTCCGGACCTCGAACATCCCCGGCTGACCCCGGCCCAGGCTTGTTCCCGAGGGCTGGGCGGCCTTGGGGTGCCCGGTGAGGCCGGGAATGCTGGGGGGGTGGGGCGGGGGCTGTGCACTGAGAGCGGCTCACAGGGTAAAGGCGCCGGTGCTTGGGGGTGGCCGGCCCCAGGAGGCCCTCCAGGCTCCCCAGCACCGCTGCCCATCTGCACTTCTTGGTGTGTCTGCAGAGGGGAGGTGGCACCGTGGCATACGGGGGCACCAGCCTCGCCTCTATCCCCTTCTTCAGGGCCAGCCCAGCCAAGTTCCCCCTCCTCCCCCTCCTGGGTTTCCCAAAGGCTGAGCCCCCTTGTGTGGCGTGAGGCGGCCCGTGGTGGGCAGGACCCCTGAGGATGGGAGGGACGCCCTGTGCCCTGCCCGAGCTTAATTACAGGCCACGGGGGGAGGGGGGAGGGAGGGGGGCCGTGGACATGTTCTTCTCATCAGAGTTAATTATTATTGAGCAGAAATTTATAAAGTTTCACGCTTGGCCATAAATTAACCAGAGGCTCCAGCTGCTCTTTGAGCGGGGATTTTGGGGGGAAACTACAGGCCTCCGTGTTTAGACAGCTCTGTAGGCAGGTTGCTCTGGCAACCGGCTTGGGGGAACTCTCTGCAGAGAGATGACATCCCATTTCCAGGTAATTCCTCAGGAAGAGCGAGGCCCTTTGTGCACCAGCGCCAGCGGGGGCAGCGGTCCATCTCCCTGAGCCCCGACCCACCCAGCCTGCTCCCGGCACTCAGGAAACCTGGGCTTCAGGCCCCTTCCCTCTCCCGAACTGCAGCCCGGGAAGGAAATACAGGAGAGGAGGCTGCTTTCCTTCTGCTCCGCTCTGGTCCCTCTCCCTCCCTCCCTCCTCTCTCTCAGCTATCTCTGCCTGGCTCTCTCGGGCTCTCCTCCCCTCCCTTTCCCTCTCTTTCTCCTCTCCTTTCCCAAATCACACACACAGAGCTCGTGCCTCTCCCGTTATCAGTGTCATCCGTGCCTTCCCTTCCATCCAGAGCAAGGGGATGGAGGCCTGCTGCCCGGCTCCATGGTTGACTTTAGGGAAGGCTTAGGAGTTCTGGAGCCTTTGGGACCGCAGCCGTCTCCCAGAGAACTCCTGCCTGGTGTACAGGAGCTTTGTAGGGACCCTGGAGCGCCGGGCAGAAATGGTCAGAACTGGAGGAATCTTGGAACGCAGTGTTAGAGCTGGGAAGGAACTTGGAAGAGGGGTTCTTCATCTCTTTCCTTCCTTCCTTCCTTCCTTCCTCTGTCCGTCTGTCCTTCCTTCTTTCCTTTCTCCCTCCTTCCTTCTGGCCATCCTTCCTTCTTTCCTTCCCTCCCTCCTTCTTTCCTTTCTCCCTCCTGCCTCCCTTCCTTCCCTCCCTCCTTCCTTCTTTCCTTTTCCCCTCCTTCCTTCCTCCCTTCTTCCCTCCCTCCCTTCT